>NC_132901.1:24032231-24167231 GCF_030463535.1 Salminus brasiliensis | reverse complement strand
TGATCATCCAACATCCTGACCTCACTAAAGCTGTTGCTTCTCCAAAGCTCCATAATCTACTAGAAAGCCTTCCTCCCTGGACAGCAGAGGCAGTTACTCCAACAAAAACAGGACAAACTCTTTTAATGCACAGTGAATGAGCGGGTGTCCCTATACTTTTGTCCATATGGCGTATGACACACAGGCAAATTGATATGTATCCCCTATCTGCACTGCATCCATTTTCACTGAGTAGCATATATGCTTTCAGAATTTCACCATTATCTACATAAAGATGGGCTACCCAAGGCTGGATGTGGCCAAACAGTGTGAGCTAGCGCCAACGTTGCTCACGGCAATGGAGAGCAAACCAGAACCTCAGCAAGACAGGTGAGTCTGACCTGAATTCGGACTTAAGTCCAACTTCACCTATGTGTCTTATAATAATCCACAGTATAATAATTCATATTTCTAACATGATAATGTTGTTGTTGTTCTTCTTCTTTCTTTTCCAGTTTGATGCATTTGCTGATTCCCACTCTGTACCACATGAAGTATCCCACAGAGCCGTCTAAAGCATCTCCCTTTGTTCTCGCTGAGAAACCCAAGACTGTTCACCAGCTCTTGGAGTTCATGCTGGACGTTCTCTTAATGCCTTACGGGTAGGTTCTTTTTTTAATGAAATGTTAATTAGACATGCGTGTAATGAGGAAGAGATGTTCTGTTTGTGTGAAGTGTGTTCCCCATTGCCTCAGCTAATGTGCAGCATAACCCATACAGCATAATTTGCCAGGACAGCATAGGGTGGTACATGAGCGGTTCTGAGCGGCGTTTACATACTACCTCACTGCATCACTGGACTCATAAATTGCACATTGTGTTTTGCACATATGTTATTTACTTGAGAGAAATAGCTGCTAGAGTATCTCACTAACTGTGCTGCACTCTACTGTTTTTAACATGGTGTGCACATTTCATTGCACAACCCTACTTCCCACTACTGTCTCAGTCTCGGATTTATTTACTGTACCCTGCCTGTACACTTTTTAGTCTGCCATCTGTGTCTCTTCTTCTCTGTCTACACTGTGTTGTGTTGCACCATGGTCCTGGAGGTTTCACTGTGTACTCTCTATATAGTTGAAATGACAGTAGAGCCTTTTGACTCTTGGCTCGAGCAGCAGGTATACACTCCAATTCATTCAAAAGTCTGAAATTAATGTTGACAGAGCTTGGGATTGTTTTCATTGGACTCTCACATTCAGGAATGATGTTCTGAGTGTGATGGATTTGATTGGCTATATCCTGGCTGTATGTCATTTACACTACAGTTCTAATGGCTTTAAGGCCTCATATTTGAATATCAGTAATGACATCTTGAGACCTTAAAGATCACTTCAGTGTGTTACTTATCCTTTAATGTTTTTTTTCTGTTCTTTAAAACGTCAAATGTTGAATTAAACATGTACGTCGTGGTGAAGTACTTTTAATATCAGTTCCAGTTTAAGATGTTTGGTTGGCAGTTGTTTAAGACGTTGGCGCATCAAATTCTGTGTTTTACTTATTGTGTATTATTTATTATTGTGTATTTTACTAATTGTGTGTTACTTATCCTTTAATGTCTTTTTACTGTTCTTTAAAACGTCATCTTGATGTTTCTATTAATATTTGTGCGACCATACTGCGCCTGAATCTGTGGAATTCGCCCTTTCCTTTGCTTGTTAATTGTACTTGACTCACATCCAGAATTACGAGGCTATGAAGATGGGTTTGAGATGCTTGTTTTCTGCCTCTCGCTGTGTATAAGTGGTGGATTCATGTGTTTGTGATCTGCCTCTCATCTGTTTAAAATAGTAAAAGCCAAAAACCTGTAAATAAGAGAAAGTAGTGTAAATAGTTTTTTATTCTGTGTATTTTTTGGTTATAGCTTTTATGCAGTGAAGAAAACCTCGACTAATGAACAGTCGGTTTTGTCAAAGTTTTTGACTATTGTCACAAGTAGAGTGACAGGCAACACTTCTACTCAATAAATAATTTTACACAATTTAATTTGAGACATTTTTTACATTTATACATTACATTTATTACACTTGTATATAGTATTTTATTCACAAATTCCACTACGTTTGTGATTCTGAGACTCCACCAAAACACCACCAAAACAGTTTGTCCACATGAGTAAAGACATGTTTTCATAGAAGATATGAAGAATGTCTTAAATTGGACTTTAATATTTTAGGTTTAGGACCAGCCTCTCCTCAGACAGTACTCTAGGTCGCATGGGGTCTCATTACTGAGACTGTTCTGAACATATTTTGATATAAACCATGTGGGTATTATCTGATATGCAAGTATCTTTAAAGGCTAAGAAATTTAAGAAGAATATTTCTTTTTAGAAAATGCCTTTATAGACTCCAGACATTTAAATGCTTGGTAAAAGTAGTAAACTCGTGCTGACCGTCTGAACTGATGTGTTTTGAATATGAGTATTTGCTCTACTTTGCTCTACCAGCTTACAGTGCCCTGTCCTACCTCTCTACAGGTTTGTGCTGAATGAACCACCCAGTCGCCCAGCTCCCTCCTCTCCACAAGGGGGTGCTGCTGCGGGAGCTGCAGCAGGACAGAACCTCCCACAGCCTCCTCCAGGGATGAGCCTCTATGCTGTCAAAAGAGTCATTGGAGAGGCACAGTGGAGCCCTGAACAGCTGGAGCAGGTGAGGGAATGACCCAGGCTTTGTCTGGGACAGGGTTGCTGACATTAGCGAACACTATTGCTAAAATAAAAATCAGCAGTGGGGAAAAAATGCTTGTAAAATCTGCATTTTTACAAGTCTAAACTTTGATTTGCACTACAACACAAATGAAAACAGAGTAGTGTGATGAAGTGAAAGTCTAGATAGACTAGAAGTTGATTGCCTCCAAACTTAATTCCCCCTAAAAGACTGTGACATGTTTGAGTAGATGTCTTATGGTTTTTAATGTGAAAACCTTTTAGAGGTCTAAAGAACCCTCACTTAATGTAAAGGTTAAGTACAATCTATTATTATATCTATAAGTCATTATGGAACATAAATAGGTTTGTTGCGGTTTTACCTGCTGAGCTGGTTAAAAGCGATATTGACCCCAGCATTACTCCAGTCAGAGAGCACAAATTCATCAGATGGATTTAACTTGTTTACTGGATTAAATGACATGAAACATTCCAGTGGTTGCTGTTGTACATTGGCGTATATGTACACATACACACAATAGTAGCAGTTTCTGAAATGAAACAAAGAGTACAGAGCTCTTAATAAACTACAGTAACTAATACCAAGACTGCTGCTACGCAGAGACTTAACCCATGAGTTTTACTTGCTATAAACATTCAAGCTGTGCTCTGAGCTCTGTTTCTGTAACATGTACTGCACTAATTACGTGAGCATATCCAGTCCTGGTTAGCCAGTAATGCAGTATTACACTAGGTAGCTTAGCTTTGCCGCTAGCTTGTGAAAAGACTTATTTACGTTTGAGATGATCAAATGAAATACATATTATTTAGCTTATGAACGTCTTAACTGAAACCTCAAATTATTGATTTAACTGTTTAAACAAGCATTACAAACTTGCATCGTCTCTGACTGCTATACAGGCTACCACGGAATCACAAGGGCTCTATAGAGAGGTGAAGTCTGCTATCGCCTCCCCCTTTTCTCCCCAACGTGCATAACCTTGTAAATAACAAGGTTCTTCTATAGTGTTACTCAGAGAACTCTACGCGTATACCTGCCTGTATGCTCCAGTAGACCTTTGTACCCGTTCCCTTCTGCAGTGTAAGCTGGGGATTGTAAAGTTCATCGAGGCGCAGCAGGTACCCGAAGTGGAGACGGTCGTCCACCTGGTCGTGGCCTCCAGCGACACCAGACACAGTGTTGCCACGGCAGCTGACCTGGAGCTGAAAAGCAAGCAGAGGTACTGTGTTCTGTTATAGGACGGCAGGTACAGACATGATCTGAAAAGGAAACGTCTCATCTGCTGTGTGCTGTTCTCTGTTACAGCATCATCGACTGGAACAACCCACTTATAATCAACAAGATGTTCAAAGTGTACCTGGGGGATATTCCACTCAAAACAAAGGTAGAGTGTGGTTGCGTGTGGTTCAGTGGGCTGAAGACACCAGTTAAACTCCTTAAAGGCTTCTGAAAATGTTCTGTAATGGCCTGATGTTTCTAATGCCTGATTACATCAGTGATCAGTGGAGCTGTGCCTTCAGTTCAGGCCATACATGTCAGCACTATGTCCAAAAATCACTGATATTTACAATCCGAGACATATCAATGACTTCCAGAAGGGTTGGAGTGATATGATTACAACACAACTATAATTACAATAGGCACATAAAAGGTTTTCTGCTCAGATTCCGAATGAAGTTGTAGAAGAGCTAGCTTATCTGTTTCTGCCAAATACCCCAGGTGTATATCTTGAAAATTGAAAAATGGAAAATGCTGGAGTAGTTTACATACAGAAAGCACATGCGACTATTCTATTAATTAAAAAAATATAAAAATAAAACCTTCTGAGGAGGACTAAAATCGAGTTAAAATGAAAATAAATAAATAAAAATTCAGGGCTCCAAGTGTCTCAGCGGTTTAATGTGCTGCCACTATTATCCTGAGCCATGCCGCTTTGCCATCAGGGGCAGGAGTCTGAGAGTGCACAGTTGCTGTGCTCTTTCCGGGTCACTTAAGCATCAGGCTGGTAGAAAAAGGGAAAAAAAACAAATATAAAAAATAAGAATTGTATTAAATAAAATCAATCAATCATTTTTTTCTTGTCCAGAGATCATCATGCTTTCTTGGAAGTCCCTAACAGATCTATACTGGTTCATATAACCTATATAGCAGTGGCATAAATAGAGCTCCATCTAAATTTTATCTAGCAAAACATAGCTAGTACTGATCCTTTTACAACAGGCCTCAATTGACTCTAACGCTTATCTTTCTGGTTAAATGGAGAAGCCCTTGGTTTTTACACTTTTTTTTTTGTCTTTACCCAGGGTGCAACTGTAAAGCGGGAGCTCAAGCACGAGCCGGTTAGCACCAGAGTAAAGCTGAAGATCCTGCCTCACCTTCTCCGCTCCAGACTCGCTGCTGAGTGTTTCCCTGCAAACATCCAGGTCAGAACAAGAGTGTTTATTCGATTACTACAGACACAAATGAAAGAATATGAACTGATTAAAAAGAGTAACAGGCAGAAACTACAGCGATTTCATTTGTTGGCTTTTTTTTCAGGTTGTGTATGACGGGTTGTTTGGAGCCAACACCAACAACAAACTCCTCTCTCTCACTCTGCAGTTTGTACATCACATCTGTGTTGTGTAAGTGTTGCTAATGTGAATCTGACTTTTCAGTCACTTCTGAGAAATGGTGGCAGTACTCAGGCAGAGCTTTAGCCTTGGTAGGCTACAAGAGCAGTGCTGATACCTCGGAGGTTTTTATTTGAGATGAACGGTCAAAGCACTTTTTGTAAGGCGTTACTTAAGAGCTAGGGTTGTCCCGGTCCTGTATTTTTAATCCCCTTATCCAATCCGACTCTTTTACTGTTGACTTGCAACCTATCCAATCTTTGCATTTCTATATGTTATAAAGCCCCACAACAGTAAAACCACAGTTTTTAATACCAGTTTCTAAAATCAGCATGTGTGCATTAGCATTAGCATTAGCCTCCTCCTCTGTTCTGAATGCGCCATTCAGGGCTGGTTTAGCACCTAAGAAAGGAGCGTGGTTCTCTTGGTGGTAGAACAGAGCATTTCCACCATAGCTTGGGTTCTAACCAGGCGGAATTTAAGAGTAAAGAAAGGATGGGAGGAACGTTAGATCTTCCCAGATGGAGATAATGGAATAGAATATAATTTTCGGTGCACAGCTGCAACCAGACTGGGTTGCAGACAAAAACAGCAGGAAATAGACCAACATTTTGTGAGTTTAGATCCTCCTCTTCTGACAGATTATCTAACTATCTAACTCCTTACCTGCTGCTCTGTGATCTGTTTACCGTTGCTAAATCACGTTTACAGTAAGGCTCTGAGCTAACTCTAACTTCCTCCTTAAATAATGCAGCAGTGATGCTCTGCTGTTAACGTACACACTGTGTACACTACTGCACTATTTAAGGTGGAATGGAGAGTTAACATTAAAAGCCAACTTCAGCTTTAGTTTTGGGTCTTACAAAACTTATCAGTTTAATTGTTAATGAATAATACCACAGGTGAACTCTAGGGACAGTCTAGGGTCTCATTTTCAAAAAATGAGAAGGTCGTCTGCAGCAGCTGAGGTTCATGTCTATTAATGGTGCCTAAAGGACGCCAGGTGGCACTCCGCTACAGCAAACCTAAGGATCGGAAGTGGATCAGAACCTTAAAAGCCAAAACCCGATCCATTACTGGAGTCACTGGATCGGATCGGGACATTCCTAATAAGAGCAATAATAAAAGATTCTAATGGAAGTGGAAAGTGGAAGATTCGTCCAAAACAGAGGCGAGTCTTGATGCTTGTCTTCCCTGTGTCTTGACGGATGGTGGGACAAGTTGCTCTGTACTTGAAGCTCAAAGTGCTTGTTGTATAGATCCTGCTTTCGACCATTGCCAGAAAAGTCTTTTAAAGGGTTGTAAATCTGATGGGCAACCACAGGAGGCCAGTGAAGGGAACGTAGCAGATTGAAGATTAGTGGTACTGCTGATGCATTCTGGATCAAGGTCCTAATGGCACACACTGGAAGACCAGGCAGGAGTCGAGCCACATGATGACAAGAGACTGAATCGGGTGGTGACCTTCTTGGAGAGCAAGCGTTAAATGCTCCAGATGTTGTTGAGGAGAGGCCAAGGAGCCTAGTCAAGGAGCTCTGGCTCAGATTCAGTTAGTCCAAGAAGCTTCTCTTTACTAGCTTACCTCCCTGTACAAGTGTCAGGTGCTTGAGATCTAATCATCCAGGACTTCAGGCTGTTCTGAGAACAAGACTGGACACACTCACACAGACGACAGCAAAGGCAAAGATGACCATATTCACCATTAGTGATGGACACAGTGAATTTGGCGTCTCCCCTTTGACCTATCAGTGCAGTGAACATCCAAATACACGCTATTAAGCAAACACACCCAGTAGACAGTGGGCCTGGAGCGGTGCCTGGAGATCAGGGAGAGTTAAGGGTCTTTCTCAAGGGCCCAACAGTGGCAGCTTAACAAGCCTGGGATCAAACCCTTTATTTATCGTGATGATGATATACATTTCTAAGCATATGGAGAATACTGTTAATGCTTAATAAACACTGATCAGCTGCAGGTTTCATTACTAACAGTGTAATTGGACTGGTTTAATTAGATAAAGAGCAGCAGATGTTGAGTATAAATCACTGTATTCAGTATGGGACAGTCTCTGAATAGTAGTTTATAAGAATCTGTCACTACTGATGTTTTTTGTCTGTGATTACATGTATTGTGATTGTGTAATATTGTGTAAGTCTTTAAATATCGTGATCTAGTATTTTGACCATATCGCCCAGCCCTACCCACAACCTGTCTAACCAACCCCCTTACCACCCCACCCCAAAGTGTTATGTTTCTTGCCTGTTTATTTGTTTATATAGTATAGTCTATAGTATAGATAAACATCCTCTGAGGACTTAAATGAACCGTAAAAAACAGGGCAACTATGCAGTCTTTTACTTTCATGAGCAAATGATACCACAACACATCTTGTGTTTGCAACTGTAAAGCCAAATGTACCCCTTTACACACTGAATGTTTCTTGCCTGTTTATTTATGTTTTTTACCCCCTCTCTCTCTGCAGATGCCCTGATACCAACAAACCACTGGGTCTGATGCTGCTGAATGGCCTCACCAAGCTCATTAATGAGTACAAGGAGGTAGGAACAAAGCCTTCAGTGTGCTCAAAGCAGTGCTTTTCATTTATAGCTTCAGTTTGCTTTATGCACTCTTAGACTCTTCACAGCAAATATCTAGAAAAAAAATAAAAATAAATAACAATACATTTAGTGTAAAGTATACATGTTTTTCTCTTAAGGATCCCAAGTTACTGTGTGTGGCCTACTCGGCCGTTGGAAAGCTTTCAAGGTAAGTCACGTTATTTGTTTGTTTGACGGTCACAAACGTGTATTTTCACTTTTGTCATTTCAAATATCTCTTTTCTTCCACTGTATGTCACATCTAGCCGAATGCCACAGCTCTTCACTAAAGACATAGCCCTGGTCCAGCAGTTCTTTGAGTCCATGTGCAAGGTGAGTCTATCTGTGTAAGCCAGTATGGGCCGGCAGTAATGGCTCCCTTTACTTGAAGGGAGATTTAATTGATTTTCCTAAATGTCTGAATAATTCAGGATTCGGGATGTAAACAAGCTCGTTCAGAGGGGATTTGGTGTGAAAGAGTTCAGAGACGATCCTTTACGGTGGTGCTGATGAGTGGGATGTGGGGTCACCATGACTGCAGCACAATTATAGCCACTTTATTTATAGTCCCAACCCACAGAACTGTCATAAATCGTTGCTGATCAGGGCCTCGTTGCATCGGCCTCAGTGCCTCAGGGCAGCATATTGATAATCACCTGGTGGAATAACTTTCTGTGACCTGCTTTCACAACAAGGCGTCTCGTTCAGATCACCACCACTGTGAATAATTCTGATAGGTTACTTGGCAAATGGTGTTGAAATCCATGTAATTAGCTCATATTGAAGGACCTGACTCATGGAAACCCATTTAATTGATAAGTTTTTTTTATGTAGTTAATGGACATTAGGGTTTTAAAAAGTGCACTTTCCAGTAGGGTGAAATACACTGAAAATGTTCATGATTTAAATACATTTTCATGATTCACAGTTTTTATTGTGTGTATTTTGACATACAGACTAAGTGCACCAATAGCAGCACATAAAACTGCTATTCAGATACTCTCCAAAACAGTTTAGTGATTTATAGTCTGAATGTCCTGCACTGATAATATATTCACGATACACTCATAAAAGTATATTGTGTATCACGATAAACAAAATTGATCATGATTCAGTAAAATATTGATATATGCCCTTACTCTCTAGTTCATACAGTCCATTTATGGAAAGTAAGCTGACTTTGAATTCACTGTTTTTTAATGTGCATTTATGTATATACACCTTAATTTAATCTACAGCAGTTTAGCCAATCTGAATAGAACTCATTTACATGCCATCTCTCTAACTCTAAGGAATAAAGAGAGTTTGGAACGTGATTGTGTAAAATTATTATTATTTATTATTATGTCTTGCGATATAAAACCCATAAAAACATCATAACCTGCAAGGTCAAATGCAAATGAGATGTGTCGCCTATTAGTCCTTGATATGCATGCATGTTAATGAACTTAAATGTAATTCCAAAATAATGCCTTTTAATTACAGTTGTATCAATAAAGATGATGCAAAACAATGAGACCAGCTGGAACGTTTTTCCCCTCTATAACCAGTTTCTGTTTTAATGCTGCTCACAGGAAGAGGCTGACGTGCGACTGGCCATTCAGGAGGCTTTATCTATGATGGTGGGTGCATATGTCAACCTGCAGGGGGCACTCCTGAACCTGATGGAGGCACTTGTGGCTGCTTACATTGGAAAGGTTAGTAAAAAAAGACTAATTAAGGTTATGCTTGTTACTGATCTGTTTACATGTTTAAGTGAAACAGACCTGTGGTGTTATTTTATTATTATTATTATTATTATTAATGTGGCAACTTTCCAGATAGCTTCATTACTTGTTTTCATTATTTTTATGAATATTGCACAAAAGGGTCATCAGTTGCTCTGTATGTAAACTGCAGGGTAGAGCTGGGCAATATGATGATATTTTATTGTATCGTGATAAATTTTGTTATCGTGAGAATTATTTTCCTCATAATTTCATAATTTAATTTTCTTCATTTATAAGCAAATTATGTATATTGTTAGTGTTTAATAGACACTGATCAGCTGCAGGTTTCATTAATAACAGTGTAATTAGACTGGTTTGATTGCATCAGTTTCAGTATCAGTCAATACTTAGTTTGGATCTGGGCCAAAAAAGAAACCCTAAATGAGCAAATCCATAGTTTCATATTTCTTTTGTTGTTTTTTTCCCATTTGATTGCTAATCTGCACCTTCCTTCACCTCAGCCTGAAGTGCAGGTACGTCAGGTGGCGATGAAGTTTGCCAGCACCGTGTTCGCACCTGATCATGTGCCCTCTAGATACCTGCTGCTCCTAGCAGCAGGAGACCCGTAAGTTGATATGATAAACATTCTACTGCTCATAATGTACTCCTTCATAATGTCAGACTCTCTGATGTGTGTCTGCGTATGTGTATTTGTGCGTGTCTGTAGTCGTGACGAGGTGTGTGGGGAGGCCCAGCGCACTCTCAGGTCTCTCTCCTCCAAGAAGACAGAGAAAGAGGGAGCCAAACCCATGCCGTCCTTTCCTGAGATGGTCAGCTACATCCAGGAGAAGGTAGGGCAGCATTTTATCCTTTGCCTGGTGTTTGACTGTGATCTGTAATCTGTGGGTTCTTGAAAATCATAGTCTGAAGGGCTACTTCCATCATTCTGGGTTTTAGGCTATTCAGTATATTGACTTAAACTTTCTTTTTTAGAACGAATGTCCTGCAAATATCCTGCAAAACTGAATATGAATGTAGAAATAAAGGAGTGAAGGAAACGGAGCAGTCTCTGACAGACCCAGTAAAAAAAGCCCTAGTAATGTCAGAAGTATAGAAGAACATCCTCTGAGGAGTCAAATAGCAGCTTGTTGTTCTGCATTCTGATGATTTTCTGCATTTCTAAAAAGTTTGCAAAATCCAAGATTTTTGGATATCTGTCTATGTTAAATCTCCATTGCCTTTGGATAATGTAGTAATGGGATTTCAGTGGACATATAGTGTGTGTATAGTACATATAGTGTGTGTGTGTTTGTGTGTGTGTGTGTGTGTGTGTATATATATATATATATATATTAGAGAGAGAGAGAGAGAAAGAAAGAGTATAAGTATACTTTTTGTATCTTTTACTGTGTGTTTTATGTATAGTAAAATACTTAAAATGCAACCATTAATGTCTGCGTTCATATATTTATTAGGCTGCTGAGAGAATGAAGAGTCCAGCGAAATACATTGTTGGAACCTCAACACTTCCTTTCAACCCTGCCACGTTTCAGGAGGTGAGCTAAAATAAAATAAATGCGTACCTATGCAGTGTGAATTTCTCTCTCTGTACACTGACCTTCTGTTTCTGAGTTTATACTAATGATGTATTGACTGGGTGTATTAATAAATAATAAGATAAAATATCATTTTTGTTTGTCTCTAGATCATCCTGTACCTCAGGATGTGTCTGGCTCATAGTGCTGGAGTCACGCCGACTTCCCAGAGTTTGATTGATATGCAGGACGACGCCCCTCTTATCGGACACTATGTTCGGTCTTTGCTGGCGAACGAGACCCCTCCCTCATCCTCTGCGCCCAAAGGCAGCGAGGCCAGTCCGGTGCAGATCTACATGGAACTTCTGCAGCAGCTCCTGTCAGCTGTCGGAGGTGAATGAGGGAGCATGGTTTAGTGTTCCTGTAGCTCTGGCACACCTGATTCAGTAAATCAGCTTGGGCTGGCCCATACAGCATTTTGCAGGCTTAAGATACTTGTTGAACTACCTGATTACTCCTCCTCAAATCCACCTTTATAGGCAGTAATATTTAACTTCTTTAAGTAGCATTTTAGCAATTTTAGCGGGTTTGTTATTGCAGTTCAGAGACTGTCCAGTAGGTGGTATTAACTGTAAATGGCTGCTTGTGCAAATTGACTGAGATCAGTCATGGACTAATTGAATTTTGTAATGGATCCTGTTTCAATACAAAGAACATCAACAACCCCTCCACCTCCACACCACACGTCATCTAATGCATATGTTAGCAAGTAGCTAGTTTGATTATCAAACTGACAATTTTCACATTTATTTAATTCTTAATAATTATCTTCCATTTTTGTAAAATTTTAGTTTTTTAATAAAAAAATGGTTGATAAAAATGAAATAAACATGATTTATTACAGACCCCAGATACAGTCGGTCTGAAAAGGCATTTATTATATTATAAGTTTGCTTCTTTAGTTTAGAAAGAGATGCCAAGCTACAAACAAGCAACAAACACTGGACTTGGACTGTCCCCAATTTTATCTCTCTAAATGTCCATAAATGTCTTCTAACTTATTTAAAATGCATCCAGGACCTTCATTTGTTTAGCGCAGACAAGTCAGTGTGGTTCAGAAGATGGTCTGACTTACTTTAGTATAAAAATAAATAAATAAATACATGAATTAATGAAAGGTGGCAACAATTTTGAGTAACCTCTACAAAACCATCTCTATAAAACTACTTTTACCATCCAAATATGTGGTTAAGTCCAGTTTGAATCAACACATGTCTGAAGCAAATAATAATTATTTTAGAATGTATTTGAAGATGAGATGAGATTGGTAACAGTCCTGTATTTGTTAGCAATGTTAGCCAATGTTATTCAAATATTGTTATATTGTAAATATAACAATATTTGAATATATTCAAACAATAATAATAATAATAATTTCAACTTGGTCTCTGCTTCAGGTATTCCTGTGATGTATTGCCTGTTGGAGGTGGTGTCTGTCTGCCCTCAGAAACTCGCTCCCAGATTTGTCCACAGAATCGATTGGATAAAAGTAAGTGGTTCAGTCAGACTGATTTATTTTCCCCCAGCTGAATGAGATCAATTGCTTGGGCAGATGCATGTATTGAGCTACAACGTTGGATATTACTGGTAGAAATGTTAATTGCTTTGTTTGTGTTTCAGGGTCTGATGAACACCAATAAGGAAGACATGCGAGAGCTGGCTGCTCAGCTCTACGCCGTGGTCGTCTCCACCATGTCTGGCAATGAACTCAAAACAGCGGTACAAAACCTGATCAAGATCACCAAAGACATTCACGTATGTACCACCTGCATATATATAGTATGTATGTATGTGTGTGTGTGTGTGTATGTATGTATGTGTATGTAATATATATATATATATATACATACTGGGAAGGTCCAATTTCAGATGCCTTGCTAATGGCAACTAAGCGGAGTTGAATGTAAGTTAAATATAACCCTACACCTAACCGTAACCCTGACCGTAACCTAAACCTCAAATCCAAACCTAAACCTAGCCCTAAATGGTATGGGTTAGGTGTAGAGTTACATTTAATAGACAGGCATTTACACTCAACTTGGAGTTTCATTTAATATTTAATAGGCATTCAGTAAAATTTCTCTCTCTGTCTCTCTCTTGCTATATATATATATATATATGTATGTATGTATGTATGTATGTGTGTGTGTGTGTGTGTGGGTGTGTGGTGTAGTGTTATTAAAAGCATGACCTAAAGATTATTGTGCCTTCATAAACAAAAATATTCCCTTTGAAACAGAGTCCTGAGACCCAGCATGGTGCCATTTTGGCTCTAGGCTATATGGTGGGCAGGTACATGAGCCGAAGACAAGGCTTGAACATGAGTGACACACCCAAAGAGGATGAGGAGCTGATCACCATGGCAACCAGAACTATCGGTATGGATATAAGTTATTTGATATTGTCTGGTTTTGTCTGTGTGTTTTTTATTTTCTATTTCCTTAAATTCCCACACTCCCAGATCTGGTCTCACGTGGTGCGCTGATTAAGTTAGTCTGATGCAAACATACATGTGTTGTTGTTTTTTTTGTAATGTCTTTTGCTGCCCCATCATTTGTGAAAGTTGCTGAGTTGCTCTGAAGGGACAAATATGCTTATTTATCATTTATTCATTTATTATTATGGTATCTGTAATGTATATTGAGCGCAAAATGAACTCCAAACTACTTTCACGTCACTCAGTCGCTGAAAGTTTTGATGGCTCCGCAGGGTCATTTCTGGACAATGGGTCTCCGTTGCTGACGGTCGCTGCAGTAACAGCTCTGGGAGAGATTGGGCGTAATGGTGAGCTGCTGATACCGGGAGAGGGAGACGGCTTTACCAAATTCAGCCTGGTGGAAAACCTGCTCGCCCGGATACCGTCCGGCAAAGAGAGTAGCAAGGTAACAGGCTAACACTGACCTATAAAAAAGATGATGTGCCCAATAGACATCCCAGTTACACCGCAGGCAATAACAAGCATGTATGGAATCTGTCCTACATGTTCTGTATAAGGTTAAATAGCTCTGGTCTGAATTGTACTATTTATTTTGTCCCAAAATTAATTGATTTATTCATTTTCTTTTGGCAGATGAAGGAGCGTGCAGTCCAGACTCTCGGGTTCCTTCCAGTCGGAGATGGAGATTTCCCCCACCAGAAGAAACTCTTGCAGGGTCTCATGGATTCAGTAGAGGTAACTGAAGCCATCTTCTCATCTACAAGACTCAACTTTGCAGCACCTTGAAATCTGAAAGTGTTTATGGTGCTGAAACTTCAGACCACAGTTCTGAGCCCCATTTCTCTTTTCTTTTCAGGCTAAGCAAGTCGAGCTGCAGTTTACAGTCGGTGAGGCCATTACCAGTGCTTCTGTGGGAACTGGCTCTGGGGCTGCCAGAGATGTCTGGACTTGCACTGAGGACCAGTACTGCCCTCCTGAGAGTGAGTGTGCGCTTGCATGTGTTCACGCAGACCTGTGAGGAAGCCACTATTGTGTATGAGTGTATTGTATCTGTGTTTGTTTGCAAGAGTTACACAACAGGTCAGATATCTGAGGCTAATAAGAACTAGACCCTGATTGTTTATGTTCTTACACACAAATTATTATTATTATCTTCACAACAACAAAATGTAACAACATGAAGTAGGCATGCACCAGCGTTGTGAGTCAGATATATGAAATATATTTCATAATGTACATGTACACATTTAAATTAATTAATTTGATGTATTCATATTACCCATATGAAACACACTTGTTCATATCCACACTTTTAAATAGCCTAAATTGCATTATTAATGCAGTATAATAATTTGAATTCTTTAAAAATAAGTTGTAAGTTAAATGTATATGATTCATAATTAAATAACACATCAAATAAAAAGTCTTCATGCATAGAAGATGGAACAGTCGATTTCTATGGTAAGCACCATATTTTATACATGCATCTGTAACCATAGAGGTTTTATGTTACTGAAAACATTAGAATCTAGATTGAATTAGAAGTGGCCGATTCATAATCTGCGCTCGTCTGTACTTGTGTTCATGTGTTCTAGTGATGTGTGATCAGTCGCGGCCCAAGTACTGCTTCATTCAAAAGCTCACATGCGACTTGGCGCAGCCAAATAACCAGATACAGCAGTCCCAACGTGGCGTACTTGTGTTGGGAATCCCCCATTGTCTTCATTACATGATACACTCATCTCTCTCTCGTCTTCTAGATGTGAAGAATAACGATGTGGTGCCCTGGGTGTTGAGCTCTATCTTGTCTAAGTACATAGTGAGTCAGAACCCTCACGTTCGTCAGGCTGCCTGCATATGGCTCCTCTCACTCGTGAAGAAGCTAAGCGAGCATAAAGAGATTCGGGTAAATATTAGCCAACACGCACTACACAAACAGCATTCGTTATATCATGCGTTGTTCCAACGAAGAAAGAAATCTGTAAACTTGTTGATGAAGAGTGTAACTTCAGTAAAAATGCACTTAACTATGTAAATACATTTGTTATTATGTAGTGTAAATTTAATATACAGTAAAATGACAATAAGGCTTTTTAACTGCTTAAAAAAACAGTATTTTTCCGTAAATGTGATTATATTATTTATATGTGATATTAAGTCAAATAATAGTGAAATAGCAATTGTGGAATAAGCTAAGGTTTAGGTGTCCTTACAAGGTGTAAATACTATTTGCTGAAAAATCTGATTGTAATAGCTTGTGGCAGAGCGTACATATAAAGTGTACAGTTGTGTGTGTGTGTGTGTGTGTGTGTGTGTGTGTATATATTTGTATAAATGTGATGATTCTTTGATGTCTTTCTTTGCTGCAGTCGCATTTGAAGGAGATTCAGACAGCCTTCATTTCCATTTTATCGGACCCAGATGGTGAGTTCATATATACAGCACTTTAAGCTATCTTCTGTAACTAAGTATTGTTTTAAATGTTATATTGAATTATGTTGAGGCCGTTACTGTTTTTGCGGGGTCTCTGAGTGGTCCAGTGGACTAAGATGCTGGCGCTATGATCTGAGGATCGCTGAGAAGCGACTTCTGGGTCATACTGCTTGCCAACAGCAACCAGAGTCTAAGAGTCGGTTGCTCTGAGTGCACTGTCTGCCTTCAAACAGGCAGTTACTGGCTTCACATGTGGTGTTCTAGTCTTTACCCTCCTACTGTTGGGGACTTGCTAGTGATAGAGGGAGCTCATTAGTTGCACATTTTTGATGACGTGTATGTCCGTGTGCAGAGCTCAGTCAGGACGTGGCATCGAAAGGCCTGGGTTTGGTGTATGAACTGGGTGGAGAGCAGGATCAGCAGGAACTGGTGTCAACTCTAGTGGAGACTCTTATGACTGGGAAAAGGTAAGCAGTGTATTTCCATTCGATCATTAGTCGTCCATCATCCAGCATGTTGAGTGAGTGATAAGTGTTCCATAAATCTTGAATACTCACTCAGCGTTCGCCGAGGGTGAGCGAGAGTGCATCAGAAGAGCATTTAGCTTTAATATTATTCTGCTGCCATTTCATAATGTCCAGTATATAATGTATGATTAATTATTTCATTCTCCTTTACTTGCTTTTAAATGGTGTGTGTGTGTGTGTGTGTGTGTGTGTGTGTGTGTGTGTGTGTGTGTGTGTGTGCGCACATTAGAGCCAAACACACCGTATCTGAGGACACTGAGGTCTTTCAAGGCGAGACTCTCGGTAAAGCACCTGATGGGTAGGTCTTTTTGTCTATACAGTGTGTTCTTATGCATTTCACTAATCAACTGAAATGATTTGTGGGGCAGGAGGTTTAGGATCTGATCAGTTCTATTACACATGATACACAATTATGACTTATTCAGGACTTATACTTGTTATTTTACCTGAAGAAATAACTAAAAGCTGTCTTTTGGTTGACAGACATGGACTTTCTACCTACAAAGAGCTGTGCTCACTGGCTAGTGACCTGAACCAGCCAGATCTTGTTTACAAATTTATGAACCTGGCCAATCACCATGCTATGTGGAACTCTAGAAAGGTGAGCAGCACATGTATAAGCATTAAACACAAGTCAGTATCAAATTATATGGTAAAATATTAGAACATTAACACTGTGAAAAAGGTCGATCCTATATCAACTATACCGTGATATGTACTGAAACTGTCCAAAATTTGAATTGTGCAGTGATTATGAATTTATGCAATAAATGTTCAATAATCAGTTGATTGTGAGATGACCGTAGCATGTGCAGTCCAAAGGCTAGGTAGCATATTCTCAGATGCATCTATTTCTTAGACAAATTGAGTGTGTCAGCTAGACTATAGGAAGATTTATAAGTAATGTATGTTAATCCACCCTCTATCTACTTTTTCTTTTCTTTCTATCTACTTTTTTTTTCTTTCTCACCCTTATGCCTTGTTTGCGCCTCTACTGTAGGGGGCAGCATTTGGGTTCAACATCATTGCAGCAAAGGCAGGAGAGCAGCTCGCCCCTTTCCTGCCCCAGTTGGTGCCCCGTCTCTACAGATACCAGTTTGATCCCAACCTGGCCATCCGGCAAGCCATGACCAGCATCTGGGACGCCCTTGTCACAGACAAGAATACTGTGAGATTTCATCACACATGGTTCTCCCCCTGTATCATCCCCCTATATCTCTCCCTATATCGCTCCCTTAGCTTCACACCAAAACTAAACCTGAATATGAAGTGATCTGTGTTTTGTTCCTCAACCCAGGTGGATAAATACTTGAAGGAGATCTTTCAGGACGTCATATCCAACCTGACCAGTAATATGTGGAGAGTTCGGGAGTCCTGGTAATACATTTGATTTGAGTTCATACGCATGACACAGAATATGATGATGATTATGATGATGATGATGATGGGGGGGGAAAAAAAAACTTTTAGGTACACAATATATCCAAATGTTTGTGGACACCCCTTCATGTATCTAAAGACACTTGTTGTTAGAAACAATGAATGAGCAGGTGTCCCTATACTATTGTCCAAATGGTGGATTTCATATACTTTTGTTTTTGTCTGTAGCTGTTTGGCTTTGAATGATCTCATTCGTGGAAGGCAGGCAGATGACCTCATTGACCACCTAACAGAAATCTGGGAGACTCTGTTCCGGGTTCTGGACGATATCAAGGTGACTTATGATATTTAGGGATTATTGTATTGTATCTTGTATGCTAGCTTTGTAATTAGCTTAAATTTAATTACATAATGTTTGTAAATGACCCCTTTTATGACGTTTATACTTCAGGAATCTGTAAGAAAGGCTGCAGACTTGACTCTGAAGACCCTCAGTAAGGTAAAGTTCATGTGTGTCTGAATGCTAATGCACACTTTGGCACTTGCAGCATTATTTTAAAGGGATTCTTTCAAAGCTGAGACAAGTGAGCAGAGTCTGACATTGTGTATACGTGTTGTGTTTTATTGACAGGTGTGTGTGAGGATGTGTGAATCAACAGGAGCATCCGCTCAGCGAATTGTTGGGGTGCTGCTGCCAATTTTGTTGGACAAGGGAATCGTCAGCAATGTAGCAGAAGTGCGCTCTCTCAGGTAGGAAAGCCACTGTCTAGTACAGCCTAATCCGTTTCTTTTAGGATACGGTTTCATTGACATCATGACCCTGTCCTTGCTTGTGTGTGTATCAGTATCCAGACATTAGTGAAGATCAGTAAAGCGGCAGGCAGCCGCCTGAAACCCCACGCCCCCCGTCTCATCCCGGCTTTGCTGGAGGCACTGAGCGTACTAGAACCACAGGTGCTCAACTACCTCAGTCTGAGAGCCACTGAGCAGGAGAAGGTTAGTGGCATCTCTGAATCCTTGTGACGTGTACTTCCTAAAAATGCATCTTATAGACTAAAAAGTGTGGATTAGGTCTGTGGTTAGTAGCATTGACTTTAATGGAAAGGAAAATATGTAACATCACACGCATAAAAGAATTCAGTTCATTTTTTTATTTTTATGTATTTATGATTTTTGGATGCTTTTAATAATATAGAATACAATTCAAACATAAAAGGCACTTGCCTATAAAATAAAACCCACATGAATTTATATTAAAATGTTTAGAACAATCTCTGCTCTCTCTCCAATGATCCCCATGTGACCTAGAGCACTGTGTGAAGAGATACTAAATCTGACCCTAAATCTGAACAATTGAAGTCTGATTTTAGAAATTCCTCATATTTCCTGTGAAAACGTCCCTTTACTCATATGGACGAATTATTTTGGGGCCTGAAAAAGTTTTACCAGAGTCGTAGCTTCAGTAAAGCAGGGGAATATCTGTGTATAGTAGTGTATAAATGAGGAGAGGCAGAAGACGAGTTTCTGAGTATTCATTCGTTTAGTTTCAAACAGAGCTACAGACAGACACTCGCACACATATGGCGGGAGGCAAAGACGAGTGTCTCATCCCATCTTCACAGCCTCTTAACTCTGGATATGAGTCATGTATGATCTGGCAATGAGATGCAATTTCTTTTTTCTACACAGAGCGCTATGGACACTGCCAGACTGAGTGCAGCCAAGTCTTCACCCATGATGGAGACTGTTAACATGGTAAGAACTCTCCTTGCTCGCCTCTTTTGCTCTTTGCAGTGCCACTGCTAAAATTCCGGCTGATTGTAAACAAGCGCTTTGCCTTGCTGGTAAAAGTGGCCAAATCATGTTTTTCGTTTTGTTATGGATTATGTGAGATATTGTTTCTGTATATGCTGGTTGAATGATTTATTGATTGGTTAATTGTGGGACGTTTATGTTGTTGGTATAGTGTCTGCAGCATTTAGATGTGTCTGTGTTGGGAGAGCTGGTGCCAAAGCTCTGTGACCTGCTGAAGAGTGGAGTCGGTCTTGGAACAAAGGTAAATGTACTCTACCTTATGGTTACTGAGGTATAATCATATAGACATGCATGCGTACACCTCCTCGCTCTCTAACATTGGTACTATCTACAGGGTGGCTGTGCCAGTGTGATTGTTTCACTGACAGTGCAGTGCCCTCAAGACCTCACGCCCTACTCAGGTAATTCACCTGTAACTTGTGAATATTGCAGTGATTCAAAAAAAGTGCCTTATAGGTCTCTTTCCTGTGCCACCTGATTTATCCAAAAATGTATAGAAAAGCAAGCACAAATAAATACACACATACATGATCATCTTTTAAAACATTAAAATAATATATGTATGTGCGTATGTATAAATATATAATATATTTTTAATACTAATATATGTAAACATCCTCTGTTCCGATTGGCTCCCTGTATAGTGGCTAATAAAAATAAAAAAAATCTAATCTCACGAATCACGGTGTGATTTGTAGACCATATGGAGTGAATGGTGGATTTTTATTTTCCTTTGTTAAGAAAACAATCCCCTTATTTATTCAGTTCATGCAATAGTTTTTTTTTAAATAATAGATGCTGTCTATATAGACAATATTGATCATTATAATTAATTAAATAATGTCAGAAGCTAGCCCAGATGAATTTATATGGTACTTATATTATCATCAGAGAAAATGTAGCTATAAGGTAACGCTCCCAAGGCTTAATGGAGACTGGCAGGCGGCCTTTGAAAGTATTGCAGTAGTGACAGCATAGCAAAATTCTGAATTTATGAACATTATGCAAATGCATTAAAGCATAGTTAATCCTGCTTTGTTGAATGAGTAATCATTGTAATGATTTAATAGCAGTTTTTAAAATTATTAAATAAATACTTAATTTTATGCCCCCCACCCCCACCCTCCTGACTTGTGTTACCTTCATTTGTAGGTAAACTAATGAGTGCACTTCTGAATGGGATCCATGACCGCAGTGTTGTAGTTCAGAAGTCTTTTGCCTTTGCTATCGGTCATCTGGTCCGGGTAAGTGGTGCTGTTTTTTTTCATGCACCTTCCAGTAACTGTCAAAAGATAATTTCATAAGCAGGTTCAGATATTGGAATACAGTGTGGTCTTCCTCCCTTGCAGACAGCAAAGGACAGCAGTGTGGAGAAGCTCCTGCAGAAACTCAGCACTTGGTACCTGGAGAAAGAAGGTAAGACGTTTGTACAGAAATAAGAAATTAGTCTAATATGCTCCATTTTTTCACTCCCACATTTTCCATTGTTTATTTTAATTTCCTATCCTTTCATTTTTTTTGTTTTTTGTTGTTCCCTTACCTGTTCTCTCTCCAGAAGCCGTGTATAAGTCCTCGTGCTGTCTGACCATGCACTCAATCAGTCACTACAGTCCTGATGTGCTGAAGGCTCATGCAGGCGTTGCCCTGCCTTTGGCCTTCCTGGGAATGCACCAGCAGGCTGACGAGCAAGGAGTCAGCGGTGATGCCAACCTTTGGTCCGAGGTCTGGCAGGAGCATGTGCCTGGTAAGGACAGGAGGAGATTTACAACGGGAAGATAAGCAAAGAAAACAGCGTCACTGTAAAATGGCAGAGGCCATATATAAACAGTGGATTTTATGTAGCAGTAAAAATCCAAATCGCTGCACTGTTGATGACACTGATCAATGCAAACCTTTGACACCTAAAAATGTAAGGTCCCATGCTTCGATTCCTCCCTCTAACAACATGACTTTGATATAATATAAGTTATATAAATAATACAGGTTATAGTTAGTAGGATTTCGTAGTCTATTTGTAGTCCTTATAGAGTAACATCATTACTAAATGTTCGTTTAAACACTTTAAACACTAAAGGCTAATATGTCCTTTACAACAAAAGTTACATATTAGTTTCATAGCAGTTACCTATTAATTAAAGTAGTTCCTGAATAATTTATAGTAGTTACTAAATCATTTTAATAGGTTGCTGAATCATTCATAGTAGACACTGAATAGTTTCTCATAGTTATTAAATCATTGATGATTTCAAAATAATTTGTAGTAGCTACTGAATAATATAATAGTTACTGAATTTTTGTAATTACTGAATAATGGATAGTAAGTACTGAATAGCTTAAAGTAGGGATTTAATATTTTGTAGGTACTGAATAATTAATAATAGATGTTAGACCATTTTAGTAGGTACTGAATCATTTTAGTAGGTACTGAATGATGCTTTGTAGGTACTAAATAAATTTAGTAGGTACTGAAGAGTTTATAGTAGGTATGGAATGTCAGTAGTTACGGAATATTGTATAGCATTTTAAATTGGTACAGAATAATTTTAGTAGGTACTGAATATTTCATAGTAGATACTAAACAATTTATAATAAGTACAGAATAGTTCTAATACAGTAAACCTGCTCATGGTTCATCTCTCTGCACCTTTGTTGATCTTTTTAGGCAGTTTTGGAGGAATCAGGCTGTACATGACTGAGCTCATAGCCATCACCCAAAGGGCTTTGCAGTCACAGTCATGGAAGATGAAGGCGCAGGGCGGGGTTGCAATGGCCACCATAGCTAAGCAACAGACCGGTTCTCTGGTGGCACCTCACCTCGGTATGGTGCTGAATGCACTCCTGCAAGGCCTGGCAGGACGCACCTGGGCAGGGAAGGTACTCATGCACACACACTTAGTTAGTTTACTCTGTGTTTTGTGAAGTGTCTCACTGAGGAAGCATGCCGTACACAGTATTATATGCCTAATCATTGTAACACTATCTTCCCCCTTTCAGGAGGAGCTCTTAAAGGCTGTTGGTTCTGTGGTGTCAAAATGCAGGTAAGAAAGCTTCTGCTTCGCATCACAGGTAACCATTCCACCGATTCAGCTTTACATCTGCTTGTGCACATTTTGTTTTTGTAGTGCGGAGCTGCAGAAGCCTGTGGCTGGTCAGCCTACTGTGGGTCAAGTGTTGGACCTGGTGCTAAAGGAGTGTAAAAAGGAGAGTCTTGTTTACAAAATGGCTGCGCTGCGCTGTGCAGCAGATATTTTGGAGGCCACTCAGGAGGACCGCTTTCAGGAAATGGCGGACATTCTCTTCCCACTCATCAAAAAGGTACATCGTTAATGATTTTACCCTCCTGTTGTGTTACGGGTCAGATTGACCCATTTTTAAAGCTTAAGAATACAGGGAAAATATTTGTAATACAAATAGTACAAATAGTAAGTACAAAACCCTTTTCATCTGGCCTTTATTAGTGTACTGAACATTTAGAAAAACAAAAACTAACTTAATGTGGTCAAAGGAACGGCTTGTCCCACAGCCATCAAAAAAATGGGGGGTAAAATTGTTTGTTCTGTATTACAGATTTATACATTTTACTGAATTATTTCTGTGTAGCACCAAAAAGGGTTCCACAACCATTTCAAGTCAGAGAACCCATTTTGCTTAGAGTGTATCTTTCCTTAAGATGTTAAACTTGCAGGAAAAACCATAGATATTAAAATGCTCACACTAAACAAAGTTGAACAAGTGTGTGAATTTCAGTGCTTGTTCAATTATTGATGTGCATCAGTTTCAGAGAAAGGACTAATTTAATGCCAAAATTGCAGTTTATTATGATGTGCTCTGGTTTGTGTTGTAGGCATTCTGCTGTATTGGTAAATAAAATAAAATTAAACAAATAATAATTTTATTTATTTATTTATTTAGGTCTAGTGTTGGTTTTGCCAGTGCAGTGCAGAAGTTTAATTTTCTTTTTGCTCACAATAAAAGTGAATTATCATAGTAAACTATGATCTGTTGGAGGGGGGGGTATTTTGATTTCACTAAATGTTAATGTTTAATGATTAAATTACTACTAATTGAGCTAAAGATAATGTTTCTAGATAATTCTTCATTCAACGTGCACAGGGTCAATTTGATGCACATTATTGCTTAAATATAAACTTCTTGTTGTCATTGTATTTTAATGAACACTGTATTTTCTGGATAAACAGAACAAACCTGGTTCACCAAAACATGAAGATGATGATGAAGATGCAAAAGAGCGAGAGCTACAGATGGAGGTTCTGCTGTGTGCATTCGAGACCCTTGGAAAAGCCTGGCCCAAAAACTCCCAGACCCAAAGTAAGAACCAGAAAAACACACACATGTTTGTTCAGGTGTGTGAAGAGAAACACTGTATATGATGGTGTGTTGGAGTTACTGCATGAGACACTTATCTGTGTATAGAATAACTGTTTGGTGTGTGTGTTGCAGGTCGCTTTCAGGCAGAAGTGTGTGGGCTAATGTGTGATAGACTGAAACTGAGCACGTGGAGGGTTCAGCTGGCCGTTCTGCAGTGCATGAAGGCTTTCTATCAAAGGTGAGAAAATACAGCATTGTTTGGAACAGTCTTACAAGTCTGATTATCAGTGATGATATTTTTTAATATGGCCAGCTGATCTGTGTCCAGCTAATCTGAACGCTCCTGAGTGGGCCGAATCCAGCTGCCATTAGGGTTCTTTAGTAAAGGCAGTGGTTCTCTATAGAATTGGACAACTTGGAGAACCATTTGGATGCTTAAATGCTTCTTTGCCTGGTTAAAGGGATCTTCACTCTGGTGGAAAACATTTTGGTTATTTTGTAGATTATTTCTGTATTGCACCAAAAAAGGTCCATCAAAATGTTCCACAACCTCTACAAATAAACTAACCACACTGAACAAAGTTGAAAACTCCTCTGGGTTGTGTTGTAGGTTACTGCTGCTAGAACGGGACCAGCAGAACTCTGGACTACTGACTGAAGTTCTGTCACAAACCTGTACTGCGCTCGCGGTGCCACTAGGTAGGGGTGTGTTTGTGTATGTATGCTATATATGTCTACGAGGATGAAGATACCTGCGGGGTGTGTGATGGGATTCATAGATTAAGAATAGGAGGTACAGTGCAGTGAGGGTCTCGTTGCATGTGTGGAGAATGGGTCACATAGCAGATATAGTTCATTATTGGCTAAAAGGAGAGACTGAATTTGGGGCCTGGCCAAAGACCATAGTCTGAAGGAAGTAGCTGAATCCGCAGATGTGTGGAAGCGTGCAGTCGTACGGGTCTACCAGCAGTGGCAGAAACCCCAGCCTACAGGAATTTCTCCTTATACTTGTGAAGCAATTTACGATCTCAGGCTGAGATATCGGTGGCGATCCCTGTCCGTCAGTTTGGTCTTTTGGACACAATTCTGAGAAGAATTTGCTGTAGACTGGGATTTCTGCCACTGCTGGTAGACCCGTATACCCGTACACTTTCATACACCTGCAGATTCAGCCTCTTCCTTCACACTATGGTATTTGGCACGGCCAATCATTAGTATCTGCTTTGCAAATCATTTTCCACACATCACTGCACTGTACCACCTCTGCTCAATTTGTAAATCCATCCCGCAGGTATTTATAGGCAGATCATCCGCAGGAACCTGAAGTTACTACCACCTTAAACATGAAAGGATATATAATCACATATAACATTTTATATAAAATAGTCATTTTGGAGCATTTCTATTGGTCCATTCACCATAAGATTGTGGCACAATATATAGAGCTTTTGCCAGATTCAAATTGTCAAAAAGTGAACAGTGCTGAAACTGCATGACTGCGACAATTTATTAAAATCAAAAAGCACAAATTTTATTATTATTTTTTTCTTCTCTAGAAAACAGAAGTTACTCATCCGTAAGAACGGAGGCTTTGTCCATCCTGGAACTCCTGCTGAAAAGGATTGGAGGTTGCTGAAGTTTTTACTTTGCTTTACTTCTAATAATCCATTTCATTTGAAATTTGAGCTCAGCTACAACTCATTGAATCTGGTCTGTTGGTTCACCACGGTTCACTTACACTTCTCGATGTTCTGCGTGTTCCTATATACAGACAGCGATCAGTGGGATTGCCTGGCTGAGAAGAGTCGGCAGCAGCTCCAGCGCTCTCTCGCTACCATGGAAACAGACAGCCGTCCTGAACTGAAGGACAAAGCCCAGACTCTGAGGAGGAAAATCCAGGGCCTGCCTTAAAGCAGAGTGTCAACCTGGAACAAAGCCTCACCTGCAGTCGCAGCACACGACCGGCCCGTCACATCGTCTGTCATTGCCATGAATTCAGTAATTTTCCCACGGCTGTGCATTTCACTCTAAGTAAACTGATATAGAGACCTTATTGCCAAACAAACAAAAAAAATTAAAACACCTTCTCCTGGTCTCTGATATTATGAGCTGATTTTCCAATGAACCTGTACCTTTCAGTGGTCTCCCAGATGAAGGTTTTGAGACCCAATATCTGACATCCTTGTGGCTTCTTGTGTATTTTACGAGTTTTTCACACTAAATGCTGTTTGCACACTAACTGTGCCAACTTCAAGACCACCATTTGGGTTATTTTCTATTCCCCTCAATGGCAGAGTCTTATTTGGTGTTTGACAAGATCCTAGAACCGTCACCAAGCCGTCCTTGTGTATATTCCTGACCTTACTGAGCACTAGGAGAGTTGTGGTTTAAAGGACTCCAAAGCTGGATCTGAGACTAACAACTTTAAACCCTGGTTTGTTTTTTGGCCAAGTGCTTGCTAACTGTCACTTTAAAATCTGTTGATCTGCACCGAACTACTAGACCCTCAGTGGGTGGCGTGACTACTGCAGCTTGCTTCCGCAAAGTCCTCATTCCAGTTTCTTGACAAAGTGTTGTTTCTCCACAATCCTCTCCTTCGTTAGAAATAATTCAGGGGGTTTAAGGTTAGCCGACGCTGCCGCTTCATTTCCTCCCCTTCTAACTGTTTGGATTTAGTTTTAGCTACTAGTCTTCAGGAAAGTCAAGGAGGCAGAGAAACAATGTCATTCAAAAGCTTTGGAGCGGGACATTATAAAGGGATTTCTTAGAGGCTGTGTGTGAGTGTAAAAGACGTCTTCTGTAAATTAAATTGAAACTTTGCCTTTACCAGTGTTTGCATGTTAATGTGTGGTGTGAAAAATATAGATTTTCAGTTCTGTTTTTAGCCTTATGTTTTTTTTTTTTGGGGCTCCAACTTGTGCTTTAATGAACTGTACTAATGAGCAGGTCTTCAGTTAAACATGGAAAGTTCACTTCATCATGTATTAAGGTGAAAAATAACTACACTGTTTCAATGAAAAGCAGTCATAACCCTGGAGTGGCCAAACCCAATCCAACTTAATACTGAAGTAAAAGCAGCAGAATAGGTCAAAAGTAGCTTATATTGATGGTAAACACATTTGAAAAATGGTAAAAAAAAACAACATACAGTCGGGCTATGTTTACGCTGTAGGTAAAGTGGCCCAAATCTGATTTCTCTTTGAAGGCTGTTTTTATCTTTTTAACATGACCTACAATAACCTAAACAAATCATTATACTACATTATGATTTCTCAATCGCCAAAAATCTGACAACATTACTATGTCTTTTATAAGCTTTTCACATGCTCACCAACTGTGCCAACTAGAAGATCACCATTTGGGCTACAAACATGCACTTTCCCTCAGCTTACATTTATGACAAATGCCATAAAAGTCTTTAATTTCCAACATGGCTGTACAGACTGAGTCAGACTGCAGTGCATCAGATATGTATTCAATTTTAATAAAACATAAAAGTGGCCCGAATCAGAACTGAAAGTCAGATTCAGTGTGTTTTCGTTGTTATACAACATGTCTGATGAAAGAGGTCAGATTTGGGCCACTTTCCTTGCTGTGTGAATGTAGCTTAAATAGCACCATTATGTTACACCCCCCCTCCCCCACTATAATAAATTCATGCATATATTATTAGCAGAGATGTTATAAATGAGGCCACTGATTAAAAAAAATATGAATGAGAGTTCTTGTAATACACAATATGCTGCCTGTTTACCCACCCTTCAACAAAAGGAACCAATCATGCTTAGTGGCTCCCAACCCTGGTCATGAAGAACCACCTGCCCTGATCCCAACACAGCTATTCACCTAATTAACCATCCCTTCTTAAATTGAAAGTGGTGTGTTTGAGGGTAGTGGATCCTCCAGGACCAGGATTGGGAACCACTGTTCTCTACAGTTCCTATTGAACAGAAAGTGTGTATAAAAAAACTAAACAAAAACTAATCAGTAGCAGTACATTTATTGACAGTCTGAAAGGGGAAACAATTAGAGAATAAAACGAAACTTGTGCACCTTAAAGCAGTGTTTCTCCACCCTGGTCCTGGAGGCAGTGGACTCAGCTTTTACACACCCCCCGCAACTCTGAAACAGCTTGTTAATGAGCTGATTAGTTAAATCCAGTGTGTTGGGAGCAGGCAAAGCACTAGCATGTGCAGGGCAGGGCGCCTCCAGAACCAAGGTTGAGAAACACTGCTTTACAGAATAGTCTGGAAGCAGTTTGAGTAGAATAAGATTCAGGATAGAAAATATGAACAAATTGTACAAAAAACCCAAACAAAATGAAACTAGATTAAGCTTCTCCTTGTTTTAAGCCCCTCAACAAAGATGTTCGTAACCTCTGTTGGTACATGATGTTGCATTACATGCCATAATAACAAATCAGATTTCATAAACCTGCAGATCAGTGCCAATGTACAGGAATTGCAGATTAATCAAAAGGTCGAAGTAATAATAATAATGTAAGAGCAAAAATACACGTGAAATATATAAGAGAGACATATTAAGCTGCTTCTAGGCAAAGGCTCAAGTTCACATGTGTTTAGCTTGCCAGGATCTGGCGCTGACGTTTGTCCTTGGCTTTATCGTGTGTGCGCTGGGCCAAAACTTTGCCCTCGTGCGTCTGTGCCGTGCGGGTGACTGTGGAAATGCCATCCACGAACTTGGTCTTGAAGAGGACGTTTGCGTTGGTGAACATTCCATCTTTTAGTGACACCACGACAAACTACAAAACAGAAAGGACAGCAAAATTACAAAAAGTTATCATGAAATTGACAATTTATAAAAAAAAAAGTGTTTTTTTTTTTTTTTTGCAGACCATAAGAAATATTGGTGGGGGTGTTTGTATTTATAACCTGGGAGTGCGTAAAGTGTGTGCGCAGCATCTGTCCGATGTTCTGCGTATGCGAGAGGTCGAGGGCAGCATCCACTTCATCCAGGATATAGATGGGAGCAGGTTTAAACAGCAACATGGCCAGAATCAAAGAGAGTGCCACCAGAGACCTAATACACACATGGATAAAACACATTAGATCAATGGTACTTAAGATCTGTCAGCCTCTATACATGTATTTTTTCAACTTCTTGTATAACAGGATTCTCTTTGAACCCAGAGCTATTTTTTCGGTTTTAGGTGCAATTTTAGCTTCTGATTTTGTGCTGACCTTTGTCCTCCACTCAGTTCAGTCAAATTCTCCTTCCATGTATTTCCAAGAGCCACCTTAAACTCTAGTCCATCTAGGACACCGCAACCCTCTGGTGGGGCCAAACGAGCATTTGCCCCCGGCAACAGGGTGGAGAATATGGAGCCGAAATCCTTGTTCACCTGAACACAGAATAGCCAAAGTAGGGAATCGATCATGTTAATTATTCATGTGTTCACATGGAGCATGAACTGTTTACAACTCTGAATATGAAATGCTGACCTTTTGCCAGGCCACATTAAGAGCCTCATTCTTTTTCTGGTCCAACTCTTTGATCGTCTCCAGAATCTTGGCTTTATCGTTCTCCACAATTCTCTTCTTCTTCTTGAGATCATTATACTAAAACATTTATAGAAGAACATTAAACATCTCAAGTACAGATCCTTAGTTATTTGTTTATTTGAGTGAGTATACACGACATCCTGACTATCAAATTTACACGACTTTCCCCATCACCCAAAAAACAGTTGATCATTCAAGCTGTGTTTGGAGCCTATGGTTTCCACTGGAGCTACAAGGCTAAAGTAACTAACAAGTTATGCAAGATAACACACACCCATACACCTAATCATAAATATTTTGCCAAACTATCGCTTTCATCTAAAATACTGGTCTTCAAGTTCCATCAACCCCTTATTAACCAAAAGTTTCAAGTTCTTACCCTCTCCTCAGCCTCACTGAGCATGTTCATGGCTCTACGGTTGATGTTCCTTTCCAGCTTGTCTTTAGTCTCCTCCAGTCTTTTCAGCCTCTGGCCAGCTTCTTTAGGGCTGTTAGTCTTGAAGTCGTAGGCAGAGTTGGGCTGACCAAAGAGATGCCGCTCAGACGAGATCCAGTCATTCTCAGCGAGCATGCGAGTCACCTGGGCACAAATGCAGATGATCACAGGTCACTTATAGCCTTTCCCTAATAGGAGGGGTATGAATTCAAACTCCCTATTTAACATCAACATTGTGATTTGCCACTATTTAAAACACGTACCCTAGCAGCAGCATCTGCGCTGTCCTTCTTGTGCTTGCTGATGTTGTGTTCAAGTTCTTTGATTTTGAGCTGGGCATCGTTGTTCTGCTCTCTAAGCCGGTTCGCTTCTTCGCTCTTGCCTTTGATTTCTCGCTCCTGCCCTAAAATCACCTCTTTCTGCTGGGACAGCTTCTCTTGGGCTTGTCGCACAGATTCCTACAAAAGACATATCCAACACACTCATTCAATGGGAGGCAAGATTTGCAGTGAACTGTGCGATGGTATATTAATACACTGCATCTAATTTTCATATCTTATCTCATCTAGTGTCACTTTCATTTCAAATGACCTTCTACAAGCGACTTGTATTATTTTTACTGCACTTCAGATTCATGAAATACTGTTGGTTAGTGACAATCATGAGGAACGCCACAATATGTACAAAACGTGGCTCAAGGGTACATAGCAGTAGGTCGAAAGTAGAACGATTATATTTGATTAAAGGCTCTGTATACAATTCTGCAGAATGATTTGAGATTTGATATTTCAAGCCCCAGTTTATACACATTGTGGGTTAGCAAACTGTTGCTACAATTGCTGCTGCTAAGGAAACCAGTTGTGCTTATCCATCGCAATTACAAACAGGATAAAACAATACTGACAATTCTGTATTCCTCTCCAACCTTTTTAGGTCTCTCCACCATCCAAATGCCTCACCACTACATACACCTTTCTTTGCTCTTGCCCCTCCCCTTCCATCATCCTATGCACATGCACGGATGCCCCTTGTTGCTGATTGGATTTTTCAATAGGTGTATCGTCTTGAAATCCTATACAGCACCTTTAACTAGCAGCAAGGACTGGAATTCTGATGCTCTTGTTAGGACGATCATCTAGTACAGATATTGTCCAAATTTTCTTATTCATTTGTGTCCATTTGGTAACAACATAGCAGCCTACAAGTCAACACCTGAGAGACAATTTGACAAAATGTTACCTTATTGGCTGCAACTTCAGTTGTCATGTTGCTGATCTGTTCCTGTATGGCTTTCATGGCATCATCTACAGCTTGAATCTGCTGTTCATAGCCAGCCTGCTCTCGCTTCAGCTCCTCCAACTCCAGGGCAACGGCATCAGCCTCCTACACAGATACACAAAGACAATAGAATAGACTGAGAAACAGTGAAACACACAGTTACTGGAAGTATATTTGAAGGGTTTAGGGCTCTAACATGCAGAATCATTATTTACAAAGAAATAGATTCCCTTGCATTTAGCTATACAACTACAGCGGAGAGATGCAAATGTGCTAAGGTGAAAATATGATCAGATAATCTGCTAGTCTGTTTTGCAGGTTATTTAAATCAATCTTTACCTGAATGTCTCCTCATTTTTTAATAAAAAAATAAAACCTACTTCAATAGGGTTTAAATGGAAGCAGCCAAACGTGACTTACCTGTTGTCTCTCCTTGAGTTTTTTGTTGAAGGCATCTGCTTTGCTTTTGGCCTGGTTGAGCTTCTGTTGAGCTGCTTTCAGTTCTTTCTCCCGCTCTGCCTCAGCATTCTTCATCTTGTTCTCCAGAACCCTGTACTTCTCTTCTGCCTTCTTCTGCACCTCCTTAGTCTTAGTCAGGGTCTCCTCACTTTCCTCTAACATGGGGAAACAAGATATAAAACAACATTTATATATAAAACAAACAAACAAAAAAAGGTAATGGGGTGGATTTAAAGTGTTTGAGTATGTGCACATGTACCAATGGTCTTGCGAAGGTTCTCCAGTTCCTCCTGCTGTTTGTGGAAGGAGCTCTGCTGTAGTTTGGTCTCCAGTATCTGAGCCTCCTCAGTCTTGAGGTCCAACTGCTGCTTCAGCTGCCGGTACCTAGCAGAATAAAGTCCAACAGGTCATGCTCTCACCCTTGTTCTTTTATAAAAACCCTACTGATCTACTGGTATTGGTGTCTAAAACTAAAACGTTGTGCAAAAAGGGAAATTCGTGAGGCATATTTACTTCTCAGCAGTTCCTTTGAGGCTGCTGAGTTCTGTTTCGACAGCGACAAGCTCTGCCTCTCTGGCCCTCAGGTTGTCCTGGACATCTCTGACCTCTGCCAGCTTCGAGAGCACTGAAGCGGTCTGAGCACGAGCACCTACACAAAGGCAAGCACAGTCGGTTTACTGCGAACTGCAACTCACTGCTATAGTATTCAGTACAAGTTCTTATTAACATACTAAACAAAGGTATAGAACACGTGCATTAGCAGACAGTCGCGATCACACACACCTCCTGTCAATGTTCCCTGCGGATCAAACACGTCTCCGCCGAGAGTGACCGTTTTGGTGCTGACGCGCTTATCAAAAGCAACTTTCTTGGCGTTGTCCAAAGTATCGCAAACCAGCGTGGTTCCGAAGACGTACTCCATCGCTTTACGCAAATCTGACTCGTAACCCACCAGCGACAGAGCTGTGTGTACGTTATCCTCACCCACCTGAAACAGGACAAAGATTCCTGTCAAAATAACTTTTCATTAATCGACTAACTGAGGTCTTGCTTTTCCCTGCAAAAAATTATATTACCAGATCTTTAGCAGTGTTGACCACATTGCCGTTGAGGGTTCTTGCAGAGATCTTGTTGAGAGGGATGATTGTGTATCTGCGTTTCAGTTCACCCTTTTCCAGAATCTTCTTTCCAGTTACCTGAAATTCAACAAATAGAGACAGTACAATGTGGATTTAACTTATGTGGTCCTTCAACGACAGGAACCAAAGCAGAGACAATCAATAAATAGTGAAAAGCACAGGCAGAGGAGCACATACCTCATTGTCCACCACTACATTATAGAGTCGTCCACCTGCCACCACCTCCAGAGCAGTGGCATTACCCACATCAGTTACTGAGAAGAGGTTAGCCACCAGACCCTTCACTTTACTGCGGTCCCAGTTCTTCTCTGGGTCCCTGTGAACACATACCATATTAGTCCAATCTTTTTTTTTTTTTTTTTTTTTTAAACAAAAAAGCTTCACATTTACACACATAAGCTTACTTACCTGTACTCAAAGCGGAGGTTTGGGAACTGGCCCATGAAGGAGTCGTACGTTTCCCTGAGCTGGTTGACCTTGCAAGACAGCTGCCTTTTCTGCTCCATCAGACGCTCCTCTTTGCCATCTGAGCGACAAATAAACGTTAAGCTCCTGATGTCTCCTGCTGTACTTTTCCTTACCCATATGCTTTCTTCTGTAAGATCTGCTGACACAAAGCTACATACCTTCATAGTTAAGCTTCTGCAGTTCAGCCTGTAGCTTGTCTCTGCATTTCTTCACAACCTCAAAGGCATCCTGGTCTTTTTTGTATCCACTGTCCATCTTCTTTACCTGGGCCTGCTTAGTCTTCAGCTCCTGCTGAGCATGCTTCAGCTTCATTTGAGCCTGAGAGAGCGAGAGCGAAAGAGTGAGCGAGAGTTCAAAAAAATTCAGCAATAAGTGCATTTCCATTTTAAAATTTTCCATCTTTTCTTATGCAGATTACTTGTTTGGCCTCCGTTTCTGCTTTGCTCATGTCGTTCTTGCAGGTCATCATCTGCCCAGCCAGTGTGGCCTCCTCTCCATCCTCGTTGGCCGAGAGGCCAGCTGACACTGCCTTGAAGTGCTGCTGTGCCGCCTCCAGTGCCTCTGCATCTTTCTGCCCCTCATCCTGCACCGCCTTCAGACGATCTACTGCCTTGGCAACCTCGCCTTCTTTTGCCGCCATCATTTTCTTATCCTACAGTAACAAGAGATGGTGGTGGCACACAGAGGTAAAATAAATAAATAAATAAATAATAAGTAATTACTTTAATATAAATTATGAACAAGGAACAATATCTCCTAAACAATAGTCCAGTTTTCCCCACATACCTCCTCCATGTTTTTGACAAGTTCTTTCCTTTTTTTGGTCTCATCCTTAAGGTTTTGTTTCTTTAGGTCGAGAGCACTCTGTGCCTTGGTATCCACTCTTTGTGCTTCAGCCAGAGTCTCCTCCAGAGACTTCAACACTCCTGCGACCTCCTTAAAATCACACAAGGCAATAGACATTAGAAACATTTCATTACTACAAATCAACTGCTGGAATTATTTCTACTTGTGCACTTTCTTTTTTTGCCAGTACCTTGTCCCTGCTTCTTTCCAGCGCTTTAATCTCCTCACTGAGCACCTGGATACGAGCAGCGTTCTTCTGCATGCTCTCCTGAAGCTCACTGATGGAGGCCTGCATCAACTGCAGGTCCTCGGCTGACTTAAGCTTCGTCTCTTCTGCGCACACAAACTGCCACGCCACGTACAGCCTGCTCAGATGCTCAATCTCCCTCATCAGCTTCTGGTACTCCAGGTAGGAAGAACGCTCCTGTAGGACAAAAAACATTGGCATTGAGATTACAGGGAGAGCTTAATACAACCACAGTTTAAATGTAAGAACAAACTGTAGTCTGAAAGCAGTGGTTTAATATATTATTAAACTGATACTGCTGGGAGTGCTACATAACCTCTTTCAGTTTCTCCATAGCAGGGGTTATCTCCTCATCTAGGATCTATAATGAAAGAAGATATACTGAATTATATAAGCTGTAAAACAGTATGTGTGCACAGCAAAACTGCAAAGCATTTCCTGCTACAACACAAACAAAGTGAAAGAGTACCGTCTGAATCTCTTTCAGTTTAGCATCTTTCTTCTCAATGGTTTTCTGGGCGCTGACTTTCTTGCACTCATACATCCTGGTACCAGCAGCCTCCTCAATCATGGCCAGAATCTACACGATAAACAAGATACAAGTATAATAATAATAATAATAATAATAATAATAATAATATATATTACAGATAAAATATATACATTTTAAGGCAAATAAACAAACAAAAAGACTGTAGTTTTATGGGTCAATCCAAAGAACCACATTGTGATTTTAAATGTGTAGGGTGTAGGGCATGGCCCTTTAAAGCAACAACAGCACATAAAGAAAACCAGTTGAGCCGATCTCACCTCAGGCGGTTTCATATTCAAAACTTTGGTGATTCGCCCCTAAAAGGAAAATATCAGGTCAGCGCAAATAGCTAACAAAGCAAAAGTGTTTAATAAATTAGAAAAGCTTTTATTTGACCTACTACATAATTACAAGTGCATATTACCTGCATGATAAGAAAATGGGGATTGTTGACATTCAAGCCAACAGAGCAGAACAGATCCTGGACCCGCATATTGTTCGCATTCACTCCATTAATGAGGTACTTATTCCGCCCACCTATAACCACCTAGACAAAACCACAGGTAATCAATTGTAACCTGGCTCAACTCAACACATTAGACTATTAGTAAAGAGAACCAAGTCTCCAGGCAAGCTTACCTGTCTGGTTACAGTTATCTCATCATGGGTCTCAAATCCCAGTGGGCTCTGTTTCTTGTTGGAGTTGTCAAATGTAATGGACACTGTGGCTTTAGTGATTCCTGCGAGTCCATTTTTGTAAACCAAGTCTTGGAGATTAGACGCTCTTACCTGCGAATAATAAGCAAATACAATTGAAATAAATTCTATTTAAGACATTTGATTGGATTCTAATTGAAGATGGTTTGTTTTACAATAGCGTATGGAAATAAGACAGGATCAGAGCCTACAAGACATTTTCATATTTACAACTCAGGTTAGGGATCAGGTCCCTAACTTGTGTCAGAAAGCTGGCTACATCAGAGACCACTTTTAGGGTCTAAACAGGCAGTACTGGAGAACAGAATCTAAAATAATAATCCTATAAATTCACTTAATTTTTCAGGGTTACATACAAACGTCACATATTTCAGTAGTATGAAGAACAGCAATGAAAACAGCACTGACCGCAGCAGATTTAAGAAAACACCACACCTTATTTCTGTACACAGAGGTGATAAGTTTATACTGAATTCTTGCATTTAATTATGTATAAAAATGGTATAAACTACACCATATCAAAGCTGGGCAATATGATGATATTTTCGTGTCGTATCGTGATAAATTTAGTTGTGATAATATGCTTTTCTAAGCATATGGAGGATACTGTTAGTGCTTAATAAACACTGATCAGCTGCAGGTTTCAGTCTAAGTGCAATTACACTGGTTTAATTAGATGAAGAGCAGCTAATATATTTTATATCTTCATCACACACAGCCATTAGAGCAGGGTAATGACAATATTCTATCGTATCGTGATAAATTGTGTTTTCGTGATAACAATATGCTTTCCTAAGCATATGGAGGAAGCTGTTAGAGCTTAATAAACACTGATCAGCGACAGGTTTCATTACTAACCGTGTAAATAGACTGCTTTAATTAGATGGAGAGCAGCAGATGTTGAATAAAAAGCAGGAGAGGATCTGAATAGATAGTTTATAAGCATCTGTCACTACTGATGTTTTAGTCTGTGATTAGATGTTTTGTGATAAATATCATATATTGCCAAAAAAGTCTTTAAAGATAGTGATACTCTAAAATCAAAATCAACCGGAGATGAAAGGCAGTGCAGTTATAAATATTAAGCAATGAAGCAGACAGATGACAATATGAATACATATGTGCATGTACTGATATTTAAGTAAAGTGTCAGTAGTGAGCAGAAGCGCAGATGTACAGTAAAGTGTAAACAGTGCAGATTAAACCTGTGATGAAATACAGACTCCATCCTCATCCTTATATTACAGACAGTGTGATTAGCGCTGTTTGATTAGATGAAGTGCAGCAGGTTTTGTATAGAAATCCCTGCTCACTCAGGATGGGAATATTTTTGAACAGCAGTTAATTAAGACTGTTGCTACTGACATTTTGTGTGGATGTCAAAAATATTACTATACATACCATAGTTTGAAACTGTCTTCAAATACATTTACAGCATTTAGCAGACGCTCTTCTCCAGAGCGACAGACAGGGTTACTCGTATTACAGAGGTGGGCCAACGTAGCGTTAGGAGTCTTGCCCAAGGACTCTTATTGGTGTAGAGCAGCATACGGTCACCCAGACTGGGAATCGAACCCCAGTCTCCCACATGGTGTGGTAGCTCAGTGGCAGGTAGCGGTGTTATCTGTTGCACCACACCAACCACCATTATAAATAATGTTTCATATAATAGTTTACCCATATCACCACCCCTATATTGTATAACATGGTGCGCTGCAGCAGAGCTGGGCGATATGGTAAAAATATCACAATATTTATATTTATATATATATATATATATATATATATATATATATATATATATATATATATATGTATATATATATATATATATATATATATATATATATTTATACATATACATATACATTTTACAATATTTATTGATTATATATATATATATATATATTATATATATATAGCAATAAATATTGTAATATATATATATATATATATATATATATTTTTTTTTTTTTTTTTTTTTTTTACAATATTTATTGCTATATATATATATATATATATATATATATATATATATATATATATATATCAACATAATACATTTTTAAAAACTGCTATCCAAACTCCCATACTGAGTACCATGAATTTTACTCAAAATATGCTGCACTACATTGAATTAAATAAGGATGATTTTATTTTTTTATATAAAATGTGCAGTTAATCAGTATTCTTTAAGCATTATTAAGCATTATACAATAAAACATTGTCATATTGCCCACATTTACCCACATTAATATATGGTTATAATACAGTAGCACTATAAAATGTTGTATAAATCTGTAAATAGCATGGCAGGGTACACAGTACCGGGTATTTGTCGCTATAAACCAGCAATAGTAACATAATAATTAATAAATATGGATAGAAAATGTAACCAACGCTATAAAAACAAAACAACAACCTTTCCAAGGGGCGAATCCAGGTCCAGAGAGTGCAAATCCACCCCAGGTTTTCTGACCGTGCCGCAGCCCCGCGCCTGGAGCGAAATCCTGGAGCGGATTCTGACTTTCCGGACCTGGATTTGTCACCGTTGCTACCATTGCGTTTGATCCCACTTAACGTGATCTCACTTAAAAGACACGCACTACAGCAAGTATACTATCGACTCCTACGTGTTTTACGTACCTGTGACAGGTTGGAGATACCGAGGAGAAAGCAGATGGAATCGAGGATGTTGGACTTGCCGCTGCCGTTGAGTCCAGTGATGGCGTTAAACAGCGGGTCGAAGCCGCTGATCTCGGTTCGCTCCGCGTAGGACTTAAAGCCCTCCAACACGATGGATTTAATGTACATATCGAATGACCTCCGTGTTAATAGAGATGTTTTCCAGTGCAGGTCGCCTGTTAAAACCGCCGAGTCTCTTCTCTGCCCCGACTGAACAACTCCGAAAGTTAAAATTTGGCGCCAGACCGCCCCCTCGCTCTTCTTCTGCTGCGCCGTCCCAGTGCGCTCGCCTGCAGGGCGGCTATACCGCCACCTGCCGTGGCAGCCCAGTACCCACTGGAGTAGGGCTAGCTGTTTTCGCCTGAAATGCTATCAGAGGTACAAACCTCAGCTCAGTTTTTACTTCTAAAAATAAAATTCAACTAGAATTGTATCATTTATTTATCAACAATAAAATGTTTAGTAGTAATAATAAGATTTGCAGACCTTTAAAGTCATTCTGACTACTATTATTATAATATTTTGACTATTTATGCTAGCTAATATTATTATAATATTTACATGAAATCTCACTTTCTTGTTGCCTTTTTATTAGTAAAAATATCAATTAAAGAAATATACACTTTTTTGTTACTAGTAGTAATTGCAATGCCAGATATTGCCACTATGGACAGTGTTTTTAGAGAGATAATTACACAATATTATTACTAGTTAATACAGAATTGTATTATATTGTAATATATTTTAGTTCTGAAAGTGCACATACTGTACTTAATAAACTTAGATCTAGTCAAATCTAAGTTTAGAGATATCTTGAAAGAATCTTTATTTGTTGATATGTTTAATTTGACTTTTAAATAGTTAAAACTAAATAACTATATACAATTATAATAAAATAACACTAATAATTATTATATAACAATAATAATAACCATACTACTAATAGTTATTATTGTTATTGTTGTTGCTGTTGTTGTTGTTGTTGTTGTCCTTGTCATTGCCATTATTATTATTATTCAGAGATCACTGCAGCCGAAACAGGAGTGCTATTGGGTGCAGAAGGCCAGTGTGACCACAGCTTTCGAAGTGTATTCATTAGTGTAAAATATAGATTGGGGCACCAACCTGTAGCAACCTTGGATGAGATGCTGGTTTGCGTTGACTTACATGAGTGAAAGCTTTATTTACGCTTAGAGTCAGAAAATAAAACAATCAGGCGGTTTCACCAGTCATCTCTTTAATGAAAGTTACACACTGAAGAAACAGGCATCAATCAATCATGCAACAAATGCAACTTTCCCATCAGTCTCAGACAGACAGTTGGCCCCTTGCATGCTGTATATCCTGAGGCTCTATGCCTTCAACCCATACATTTATCTGAGTGAACTTTCCATAAATTGAACTGCACAAACCTGACTAAAGGTGCAGTGAATTACCGTTGACACGACCACAAAAATACTAAAATCATTTTTCTAGCCATAGCTTAGCTTTTTAAACGTTGCAAACTATAGTAATAACTACTAAATGGTTTAACATAAATGAATAAAACCACAATGTATGTTTAAGTGATATGTGCATAATTTCATAAAATCAGTCATTTTTTTAATCACATATTTTTCTGCCAATCTCCTGTTAAAAGAAGTATTTTCCAGTATCCTTTCTCATGTAAAATAGCTGTTCAACTGCATTTGAGTCAGCTGTGCAGTAGTAGTATTAACAACTTTATATATAACAGTCTTAACCCATTTACAAAAAACAATGTATGTATTATTTTATTAATAATGGCTTAAAATTGAAATGACATTAAATTATATATGTAAACCGTCCTGTTGAGCTGCCCATTTAAAGTGCCCATTAAGGAAACCATTCAACCTTCAATCAGCCACAATAAGGTGTTCATTATTTTTGGTGAAATTTGTACCTGAGTGTGAGATATAATAACTGTGTCTGTTGTGAGTGATGTAGGATGAATCCTAAACCCAAACCCTGTCTAAGGCACGGGGCACAGGGAGAGGCACACTAGGTTGAAGGCATAGAAGCAGATTCGCATCAGAACCATGCAGTCTCCTCTGCTTGAGTATATGGATGTCGGCTGAACGTATGTCCAGTCAAAGTTTCGGAGGCACAGCTCGCTGTGCTGATGTGTTTCGCTTAGGGCCACTAGGCAGCGGGCCAGGGAGTATTTTGCTGCACAGCTCACTGCTTTCACCGGCCGCACTGTGTCGAAGTGCATCAGGAAACAAGGGTCGTCCTACCAGAGGAAATGGAGAAGGTGGGGTGAAAGAGTGCAGATGTGGTTTCAGCAGCATTTAGAAACTATTTAGTGCTACAAATAGTTGTGTTTTTACTTTTTTAGCCATAACTTAGCTTTTTAAACATTGCAAACATAAATAAATGGATGAATTTTCCATGTACACATGTGATAGAAGATTAACTATAAAAATGATCATTGTATTAACTGCTAAATGGTTTGACATAAATGAGTAAACCCACAATGTATGTTTAAGTGATATGTGCATAATTCTAATAAAATCAGTCATTTTTTATCACATATTTTTCTGCCAAGTTAAAATAAGTATTTTCCAGTATCCAATCTCATGACTGCAGTAGTAGTATTAATAACTTTATAAAATGAAAAAAAACAAAAAACAATTAAATGTATTCTTTTTATGGCTTAAATTAAATTACATTTTTAAACCGTCCAGTTGAGCTGCGCATTTAAAGTGCCCATTAAGGAAATAAGGAAACTAATTAGTGCTACATATAGTTGTGAGCAAAAGTTTTGATAAAATGACTGAAAATAATTATATATCAAACTTTTTAAGTTAATTTTAGAGTTTATATTTATTTGCAGACTTTAAACACTGTTGTTCCTCCAGCAGAACCAAAACAGAACTGTGAAATGGGCCAAGTCCAAAACCCTGGAGGACTTACAAGGCATGGGTAAGCCAGTGAACCTAGTAGGTGCTAGGCTAAAAGCTAGGTAACTCAGCTGCAGCTAAAATCTCTTCAGCAGCACTGTCCGATTAGTGCTAAAAACAACATAAGGGAGTGTAAAGTAGAACAGGGATCATTAGTTCCCATCCTGGAGAGCGTGATATAACTCATGCACCAATTACTAGGTTTAGAAGTGGTGTTTGAGCAGGGAAGTCAGAACACTGCACTCCTCCTGGGCCCTTCTGGACTGGTATCGATGACTCCTGATGTGGGGTTTAACTCCTGAATTGCCATGCCACTGTTTTCCTATCTGAAATAATCCATCAACAGATTCTAAAATGCTGATTAGAGCTGATTAATCAGAGCAAGCTAGAACAGGGATGTCAGCGATAGAACAGAGAAATGCTGAGTGGTGCTGTGTGGTCATCCTGTTCAATGGAGAGTTTTACTCACTATATCAGGATCTCTTCCATCCAGTATCCTCAGTTCCTGTAGAGCCCACACCTCTGTCTTCACGTAGCTGTCCTCCAGACCGATTCGCTGGGATTTCTTACATCCAGTTTTCTGAGTTTTCTGACACTGCACGACTGCGATCTGGACTTTTTTACCATCTTTAGATACTGTACACATACAAATATGGCCGATTTGTTTTAGAATGTGGGTTCATACATATGCCATACAGTACCTATGTTGTAAACCTTTCAAAATTTCAGATAGGATGTAAATGTAAAAAGATTTTATTCCAAGTCCATTTTGGAGCATTTCCATTCGTCCATTTATCATGGAAATTTGACAATTGGGTCAAAAAGTGAAGAAAATGCATTGTAATTTACTTCAAACAAATCCTACACATTACACACATTTTGTAAACCTTTGTAGGTTTCCTACAAAGCCAAGGCATTTTTGCTTCAATAACTAATACACATGAACACAGAGTGTTCACAATAAACCTCCCTACCATCAATTAATGGCTTCAACCAAACGCACCAAAGCTAATGTGCAAGATTGGAAAGGGAAGGAATTCAGCCCCCCTAAAGTCATTAGATTTTAGACACTTCAATACTTTGTTATAGTAGTTCTTATGTTAAAGACTCACCCTGTATATGAATGGATGGAAATATTGGCTTGAGCAATAATGCCATTTGTGATTCATACAAATCTGATGATTTTTTTGAATACTTACAAAAAAAAATTTTCTAAAACATTTTTTAAGACTTTAAAAAAGTTTTATTCTCACAACCATAAAATTATGCATGCCATTATTTTCTACAAAGAATGTCAGCTCAGCTTTTCTTTGAAAAAATAGCTTAAGTTTGTACTTTACTGGATATCTGTAGTCTGCATGTATGTATGAGCTTTAGGATACTTTTACTCACTAGGGAATTAGTTGTTTGTAGACAATATTGTTAACCCAACAACCTGAGTATTTCTTGCTGATTGTGCAAGTTTAAAAAAGTGGTTCTATGTAGTGGTGTAATTGTATGTAATTGTCAGACATTAGTTAGTTATTTGTAGAGAATATTATTCTGAAAGATATGGATGTGTTATCAATACCAACAAGTATGGTGCTTATATTTGTGATATTATATTTGTTATATAAATGTCATAATGTGTAATTTGGTTGCATCACTAATACAGCAATTTAAAGCTGGTAATATTATATTATAAATTAGAGAGAAACGTAGATTTGCTAATTGTAAATAAGTGAACAAATCATCTACACAGTATTTTAATATACCCCTCTCTACATATTTTAGAGCACAATTCCTATTTATTTACTACATTTTAAATATTGGAATATACATAACATATGTATATTAGGTTTTTATGTTTTGTCGATCTCTTGTCCTATTACTGATTCCTGTGAAGCTGCTTTATAATAATGATAATGCCAGTTGTAAAAAGTGCTATACATTGGATTTGAATTTTTATTATATATTTATATGCCATTACTTTTGGCAATATGTGAAATGAAGCTACTAAACAGTAATAATGCCTGTTAAAAACACTGGTAATTTGACCAGGGGTGCCCAAGCTTTTGCATAAATCTGTATAAAATGTAAATTCTGCATGGTAAGCAAGACTTTTTCCTGCTCAATATGTTACAGAAAGAACATAGACAGTCATTGTTAATTGAAAAGTCAAATTGTAAAAATGTCAAAAACAGCAAAAATGGAGATACAAGGGTTTTCCATGTTGAACATGCACACAGGTGACTTACCGGACACACAGAGAAAATGTCGTCCACCTTTTTCCTCCTCGATCTCTATAAACTCCACCAGTCTGTGTTGGTCTGGTCTGAACAGAACTCTCTGCATCTCCTCTTTCAACAGTGAGGACATCTCACACACTGAATACAGGAGGGTCTGACAGCAAATAGGCAAAACTAGATGTGCAGTGTCTTGCTTTTACTGCATAGAGACGTGTCTTTCTTTCTCTCTCTCTCTCTCTCTTGTCCTGTCCTGTCTCCCTTCTCCCTTTCTCTCCCTTTCTCTCCCTTTCTCTATGCATCAATAGTTATCAAATAGCCTTTTCCATTTACATCTCTATTATAAAAGCACCAATTAAAGACCAGTTGCTTTGAGACCACTCAGAATTTCTCATGGCGCTATTGACCGTAAAGATTCAATTTGTGTTCGATTTAGAAATGCATAATTTATGTCTATGAAATTCATTCATACAGATGCACACTGCATCCATCTCTTAGACACACACACATCCTTTAAAAAAGATAATCAATATTTTCCTCTACAGCTGTCATTAGATGTGAGTGAACTGACGCCGTATAACTGAGTTTCAGTTGGCAGAAGCGTTCTATTAGGCTGCTGCTGTTGGTGTAAGAGATAACTGAAAGTAAAGTGCTATGACAAATCCTCTGAGATTTAGCTAAAGTGGTTTCAATTTATTTAAAATGGAAAAAGAGGAGCCTACCCAATACCCCTCCCCTTTTGGAATTCACTCAGAGTCACAAGTTGACAACCTGTAAGAAACTCTGTTCGGATGGAGAATGAATCATCATTATTATATTGTACAGTGAGAATCTCCGCTAGTCCTGCTAGTCCCTAGAAAGTCTATATTAATGCTGGAGGGTTTCTTGCAAGATATGAAACACCTGGCATGAAATTCAAGTGTGACATGCTTAAAATGTGCACCATGAGCAGCTGTAAGTATTCAAATGTATGTGATTTTAAGTGATTTTACAGTATAATTGTCAAAACCTTGGAAATAATTGGATTTTGGATTGCTAAGTTATATCATTACATTACATTTGCATTACATTTACAGCATTTAGCAGACGCTCTTATCCAGAGCGACTTACAAAAGTGCTTTGCTATTTACCCAAGAAAGACCTTAGCTAGTCAGAATAGACCTCTAGATACCTCTAAGCTTTAGACATTACTAAGCACAAGTCAATAAGGAGACCATAGTACTCTGCTATTCGCCCAAGTCCTCTCAGAAGAGGAGGGTCTTCAGTCTGGGTTTGAGGACAGCGAGTGTTGGACTCTGCTGTTCGGACACCCAGGGGAAGTTCGTTCCACCACTTCGGTGCAGGACAGAAAAAAGCCTGGACGCTCATCTCCCGTGGATTTTGAGGGATGGCGGGTAGAGCCGAGCCGTACTTGAAGCTCGAAGGGCTCTTGGTATCACTCTCCTTGTATTTTATTTTGCAATGTACATAGACTATATTTAAAAATAGTCTGACAGTCATAACATGGGACTCTCAGTCCAATCCAGTCATCCAAGTTTTACTTCAAATCACTGGATTTGAATCACTGGCTTATTTCACTTGTTTTGTACGATTTCATTGTGTAAAACTCAGCGCTCTGGATGCTAAACCCAACAACCCTATGTTCAAATCTCAGTGGTATCTGTAGGTTTCTTGCTGAATCATGCACGTTGGCTATGAATCATGGAATGAATGGAATTCTTGGAGGAAACTGTATAGTTTTATTTCTAGCTCATGTAAGTTTGCAAGAAGAGTCTGCTAGGAGTTTCTATTGCAACAATCAATTTCAGACTTTCTATCTTTGATTCCAAACATCCAAATTCATCTCTGGATCACTGCTACATTTAATAGTTTTTCATAGTGTATAGAAAAGGAGAGCATTCTCCTTCTCTATAGATCAAGTGATCCAGGTCACTGGTATATTTCACTGCTTTTAGGTGGTTTCATGGTGTAGAGGACAGCCCTAAACTCTGAATTCAGATATTCGAGTACAAATTTTAGTGGTTATTTCTTGCCTGGTTATTTTGTGCCTACTCTAAGTGAAGTGCATTTACTTGCTGGATGGTACTTCAGATCTTTTGTCATGTGGTTATGTTGTGTGATGGTCAGCACTCTGCATTCTGAATCCAGTGATCCGAGTTCAAATCTCAGTGGGATCTCTGGGAGTTTTTTTCTGATTCTAAAAAGGTTTCTGTTACTGGATGTTACTTCAGGAGTTTTTTTGTGTGAAATATGAAACATGTGTTTCCATTGTGTAATGGTCAGCACTCTGGACTCTCCAGCAATCTTTTAACAAATATGTGTCAGTTGCTGGATGGTACATTATTCCCTCTGTATATGAATCCAGACATCCTCATAACACTTGATAACTGATGTGCTTGTTTTTTGTTTTGGGGTCCCATGGTGTAATGGTCAGCACTCTGGACTTGAAAGCCTGTGATTTGAGTTCAAATCTGAGCTCTGATTGATAGTATCTTAGCCCTTTAGTCTATAAATCCAGACAACCACATCACATTGAATCTAGTGATGAAGTTCAAATCTCTGTTGGACCTGCAGTCATTTCTGGCTGACTTTCAACTAATAGGTGTCACTTGCTGAAGGGTGCTCAAGAATCTCTCTTTCTATGAATCCAGTCATCCACATCACATTTCCGACAAATTATGTGCTTGACTAATAAGTGGTTCCATGGTGTAAAGTTTTGCACTAATGTTTTGATCCGAGTTCAAACCTCAGCAGGACGTGCAGTCATCTCTTGCTTAATTTCAACGAATGGGTTTCACTTACTGCCGGTTGCTCAAGGATGTCTCTTTCTATGAACCTAGAAATCCACACCTCATTTCCAATAACTGATCTGCATGCTGTTTGTCTGTGGTTCTATGGTGTACTGATCAGCCCTCTGGACTCTGAATCCAGCTATCTGAGTTCAAGTCTTGGTGGGACATGCAGTGTCTTCTTCCTTACTTTCAATGAATGAGTGTCACTTGCTGGAGATTTCTCAAGAATGTCTCTTTCTATGAACCCAGTCATCCACATTACATTTCCAATAACTGATCTAGCATACTTTCAACAACTGTGTGTCAGTTGCTGGATGGTACATTACTCCCTCTCACTATGCGTCCAGACACCCATATCACACTTCTGATAACTGATGTCATTGATTTCTATCATGTGGTTCCATGCTGTAACGGTCAGCGATGTGGGCTCTGAATCCAGAGATGTGTGATCAAATCTCAGCAGTACCTGCAGTCGTTTTTTGCTTTCTTTTGACAAATGTGTGTCAGTTGCTGGATGGTACATCTTTTAGCCCAGATGTCCAGATGGTTCCATGGAGCAATGGTCAGCGCTCTTGACTCTCGATCAATCTGTAAAGTGAAAATAATGATAAAGTAAGAAGAAATGTCTCTTTTGTGAGTCATGCTCTATTTAGTTGGGTGGGGTGTACAGTGTAGGTCTCAGCAGTGTACAAAATGCATCAAGCACTCTGCCGAAACCCGGGATTGAACCAGGGACCTTTAGATCTTCAGTCTAACGCTCTCCCAACTGAGCTATTTCGGCGTGAGTGAAGAAGGTTGTGTGCTTTTTTGACGTGTCTATAAATTGTATATATAAAAAGTGTACAAACGTGAGAAGCCTACATCCTGAGAGCCTCCTTTCATGCTGCGAAATGCAGGTGAAATAGTTCAAAAAAAGTACAGCGTTTTGTCTCTAGGCTTAAAGCGTTTCTCACTGGGACGTACTTCTTTACCTACACACATGTTCAGACACACTCCTCAAACATTTCATTTCTGATTACACTTGTTGAGTCTTTCTCAGAAGAGGCTCATTGATTATGACTTATTGTGGCAAATTGAGCCACAAAGAAGGTGGTCTTCAAGGTGAGGTTCCACTCATTCCCCCACCTTTCCATCCATGCTGTGTCAGGATCTGATCAGACTTTGGTAAAGCAGTGAATGTTGCCCTCTCCTGACGAAACACTGTCAGTGTGGCTGTTGATTGTTGTTTAGAAGAACAGCCGACTTTTCTGCTTTTCTTCATATGTTTGATGAAGAGGTGAAGGTCTCTCACCTGGCTGAAGATTTTTATCCTGAAACCCAGGTACTTGACTGATTGTACAACACTTGAGTGTCCTGTGGTGAAGCAGTTCGCACACGGGATGTGTAGATATTACATTAAGAGTCTGAACTAGTGTGCTTTATCTTAACGTGTAGCCTCTGTGGACGAGAAGCATGAACGCTGAGAGTGTGATGGTTCCATGGTGTAACGGTTAGCACTCTGGACTCTGAATCCAGCGATCCGAGTTCAAATCTCGGTGGGACCTGATGCTTTTTGAAAAGTCTTGATGGAGACAGTTCACCTGAAATCTTTAGACATTATATTAAACGCTTCAAATAGTGTGGAAAACTCTTGGGCAGGTCTTGATGTATCCTGAACTGGCTCTATAAAGGTCTTGTGTATTATATCAATTACAGTACAATATTACTATTACAGTACTTATATTGGAAAATAGTCTTTTGTATTAAGTAAAAATCTACCAATATTGGCCGTTTATAATGTACCAAATTTCAGACCACTGGTTCTGCATTGAAATCTTGATGCATTTTTTCAAGATATTAAAAAATATGTGTGAAAATATGTGTGCATAGTCCACCAGATGTTATCCACGCATAATCTACTAAAAACAGAGAGCATGATTTTTTTATGCAGTGAATTAATTTCGTAGTTTTTATGAATTTCTGTTAACATTTAGACATGACTGACCATTGTTAGTCAATTTTATTCAAACTCTGTGAGGAGTGTGTGTGAAAATGTCTGTAATATAATACTTTATTTAGTTGGGTGTACAGTGTAGGTCTCAGCAGTGTACAAAACATCTCAACCATTCTGCCGAAACCCGGGATCGAACCAGGGACCTTTAGATCTTCAGTCTAACGCTCTCCCAACTGAGCTATTTCGGCTTGCTGAAGGTCTGCCAGCGCCAGCATAATGGAGATAAAATAGTTCAAACCCCTTCGGACCCAGTGTCCATTGCAATGGACATGACATATTTATGTTTCTAAACCAATAAATACCCTGTAAATGAATGATTGTCAGCATTGCTGGTTACTGATTGGATCCTGATGATCTAATCACAATTGTGTCATGACTTTGAGCACGCCCTGAGAAAGTGACAGAGATCAGACAAGACAAGCAAGATCAGAGCGACTGCAAGTACTGTAAGTACCCATTTTCAATCAAAAATATTCATTTGTGCTCATGCTGGCCAAACAAATTTGCGGTCAGCATAACTGGAACTGTTGCAAGTGATAATATTATTTTCTATTCATATTAAAGTTATTTTGAACATACATCATATCATTCATTTACATTGCAATGTAAATCAGGAGTTGGGCGAGTTTGGCTAATAAACGAGACACAAAATACATGTAAGCTTTAAGTAAGTAAGTAAAGTATGGTGTCACAGTTTATTCATTATAAACAACAAATGATTCCTAATTTGTACATTTATTTATGTTTTTAATTCTCCGTGTGTTTTTTTTTTTTTTTTATCAGTTTAATGTCTTCAATGTAAGGTTCCGGTTCCATTCCAAGTTAACTTGTTGCAAGTTCCCTCCACTGGCTTCCTGTAGCTGCTGCCCGCATCAGATTCAAAACCCTGACGCTGGTCTACAAAGCCAAGAACGGACCAGCCCCTCTGTACTTGATGGCAATGGTCAAAAGCCGATCCGCACCAAGAGCTCTTCCAGCTTCAAGTACGGCTCGGCTCGACCCGCCATCCCTCAAAATCCACGGAAGACGAGCGTCCAGACTTTTTACTGTCCTGCACCGAAGTGGTGGAACGAACTTCCCCTGGGTGTCCGAACAGCAGAGTCCAAGGCTCGCTGTCTTCAAACCCAGACTGAAGACCCTCCTCTTCTGAGAGGACTTGAGCGAATAGCAGAGTACTATGGTCTCCTTACTGACTTGTGTTTAGTAGAGTCTAAGATTAGAGGATCTTTAAATTATTAGTCTATTCAAACTAGCTGAGGTTTTTCTTGAGTAAACAGTGAAGCACTTTTGTAAGTCGCTCTGGAGAAGAGCATCTGCTAAATGCTTTAAATGTAAATGTAAATAAGTTGATTATCCTACAATAATACAATTGTACAACACTTGAGTGTTCTGTGGTTTAGCAGTTCACACACGGGATGTGTCGATATAACATTAAAAGCCTGAACTAGTGTACTGTGTCTTCACGTGTAGCGTCGGTGGATGTGTGGGCGTAGTGGTTCCATGGTGTAATGGTTAGCACTCTGGACTCTGAATCCAGCGATCCGAGTTCAAATCTCGGTGGGACCTGATGCTTTTGAGCCCAAAAAATCTTGATGGAGACAGTTCAACTTTAAATGTTTAAATGTTTAGACATTATATTAAACGCTTGAAATAGTGTGGAAAAGTCTTGGGCAAGCCCGTATTATATCTCTTTATGGCATTTTCCGCTCATCGTGTTGTGGCGTCCATTGAAATGGGCATGAAAAAAAAATACTGTTAAAAACATGAGTTAGCAAAAATGTGTTTTTTTCCCCATTTTGTTTTTATGTTGGAGAGAAGTCACAATCAGTTTAAAACATTTTTTGTCCCAGCAGAAAAAAATGCGGGTTACGAAAGTTCATGTGAAAAAGCAAAAAATACAACCATGGTCAAAACGATAGAATCCACAAATAGTATGGAAAAGTTTTGGGCAAGTCTTGATGGATCCTGAACTGGCTCCATGAAAGTCTTGTGTATTTATATCAATTACAGTACATTACAGTAATTATACAGGAAAACAATCTTCTGTATTAAGTAAAATCTATCAATGTAGGCAGTTTATAATGTTTTGGTCATTAAATTATATTATATTTTCTATTACCTCGGAGGCAACTTTTTCCCATGTAGGGGTTCCATAGTGTTGGTTAGCGCTCTGGAAAAATCTAATGTCATTCTATATTTTCAGAAACATAAAACAATGTAGCACATTTCAGATCACTGGTTCTGCATTTAAACCTTGATGCATTTTTTCTTCAGGAAAGGCTTATCGGTGCAGTGTCTCATGAGATAGGCAAAGGATGTGATTGTGACCTGCTTTCTATTTTACACTTTTTGGTGTTGGTAATTTCCACTAGTCATTGAGGTTGCAGTAAAAGTGTAATTGATCAGCATTAATTATTTATTGTTGTACAATTCACTTGTTTTGCTGAAATGCTATAAGGAATATGTGTGAAACTATGTGTGCATAATCCATCAGATGTCATCCATGCATAATCTACTAAAAACAGAGAGCATGATTTTTTATGCAGTTAATTAATTTAGTAGTTGTTGTGAATTACTTACATGTAGACATGACTGAACAATGCTTTTAATTATTTCAATGAAATGTTTTTGTGTTTAGTCAGTCAAACTCTGTGAGGAGTGTGTGTGTGTGAAAATGTCTGTTATGTAATGGTGAGTAATGCTATATTTAGATGGGTGTACAGTGTAGGTCTTAGTGTACAAAACACTGCCTCAGTCCTTCTGTCAAAACCCAGGATCGACCCATAGACTTTTAGATCTTCAGTCTAACGCAGTCTAAAGGGATGAAGAGTTTTGTACCTATGCCTTTCAGCTACACCCAACTAAATAAAGCGTTTCTTACTGTGACGTACTTCTTTGTCTGTACACTCCTCATAGTATTTGAATAAAACTGACTGACAAAAAAAAAAAAACATTTCATGCTGATTCTACTTGTAGAGTCTTCCTCAGAAGAGGCTCATTGATTATGACTTATTGTGGCAAATTGGGCCACAAAGAAAGTGGTCCTGAAGGTGAGGTTCCACTCACTCCTCCACCTTTCCAGACACGTTGTGTCAGGATCTGGTCAAACTTTATTTTGGTAAAGCAGTGAATGTGGCCCTCTCCTGGCGGAACACTGTCACTGTGGCTGTAGATTGTACACTTCAAATAGTGTGGAAAAGTCTTGGAACTGGCTCCATAAAGGTCTTGTGTATTGTACTCCACTGCAATCACAGTTCATTACAGTAAATATACAATCATTGAAAATAAGTGAAATAAGTGAAACCTCTTGATATAGGTCATTTACAATATGTCTGCATGGTGTTGATAATCACATGACCTTGGAGGCAAAACTGTTGCACGCAGCGGTTCCATGGTGTAACGGTAAGCACTCTGGACTCTGAATCCAGCGATCCCAGTTTAAATCTCGGTGGAACCTACAGAACCTTTCTTTAACGTGGTGTATTTTCTCGTGTTTCACTTTCAGTTGTTGTAGACAATTTTCTGCTTAGTGAACAAGACTGTCTTTCACCCCCAAACCTGCATTTTTTGGGGGGGCAGTGAGCACAAGTTATCTAGTATAGACAAAAAATATGTGACAGTGTGTTATGCTCTATTTAGTTGGGTGTAGGTACAAGACCTATGTCTTAGGGCTGTTCAAAACTACATCCTTTTGCCGAAACCAGGTTGAACCAGGACCTTTAGATCTTCAGTCTAACGCTCTCCCAACTGAGCTATTTCGACTTGCAGGAGTTCAATGGTTGCGTTTTTGACGCGTCTAAGAATGGAAACGTGTACAACCGTGAAGGGTCGACATCCTGAGATGCTTTTTTGGGGTACTGATCACAAGTTCTCTACTTGGGCCATAGTAGACCACGGTAGTAGCCCGCCTCTCTGTGTCTCTGCTTTACAGGTAAATCTCACGTCATTCCACATTTTAGGAAACGTTTATATTTATAAAAAAAAATTTCAAGCAAAATTTGTAAATAATGTTGAGCCTAATGTTGTTTTTAAATCCAAAAAGATATCAATGTTTTTTTCCCCTTTATCTGAAACGTTCAAACAAAAAACGAACAAACGAACAAAAAACTTTCGTATATGTATATATATATATACTTTTCTAATAATGCAAAAATAAATAAAAAATAAATAAGGGCCCGTCCTAAAGCAGTAATAAACATGATGCCTTAACTCACTGCTGATACAGATGGGCTGTATATTTAGCTATTACTCTTCGTTTTGGTTAGTGAATGTAGATAATTAGGTTGTATTTTTGTTTCTTTTTGTGGACAAAATATTTATTTGAATATGTTCTGATATTTTAATCACGTTTCCATCAAGAACGGACCAGCCCCTCCGTATTTGATGGCGATGGTCAAAAGCCGATCCGCACGGAGAGCCCTCCCAGCTTCAAGTACCGCTCGGCTCGACCCGCCATCCCTCAAAATCCATGTAAGACAAGTGGTGGAATGAACTTCCCCTGGGTGTCCGAACAGCAGAGTCGCTCGCTGTCTTCAAACCAGACTGAAGACCCTCCTCTTCTGAGAGCACTTGGGCCAATAGTAGAGTGGTCACCTTATTGACTTGTGTTTAGTAGAGTCTAAGATTAGAGGATCTTTAAATTTCGAGTCTATTCAAACTAGTTGAGGTTATTTCTGAGTTAAGAGCAAATGACTTTTGTAAGTCGCTCTGGATAAGAGCTTCTGCTAAATGCCTTAAATGTAAATGTAAATAAGTTGATTATCCTACAATAATACAATTGTTTAATATTGGAGTGTCCTGTGGTGTAGCAGTTCACACACGGGATGTGTAGATATTACATTAAGAGTCTGAACTAGTGTGTCTTCATGTGTGGTTCAATGGTGTAATGGTTAACTCTGAATCCAGCGATCCGAGTTCAAATCTCGGTGGGACCTGATGCTTTTGAGCCCAAAAAATCTTGATAGAGACAGTTCAACTTCAAATGTTTAAATGTTTAGACATTATATTAAACGCTTGAAATAGTGTGGAAAAGTCTTTGGCAAGCCCGTATTATATCTCTTTATGGCATTTTCCGCTCATCGTGTTTTGGCGTCCATTGAAATGGGCATGAAAAAAATACTGTTACAGAACCTTTCTTTAACGTGGTGTATTTTCTCGTGTTTCACTTTCAGTTGTTGTAGATGTTTTTCTGCTTAGTGAACAAGACTGTCTTTCACCCCCAAAACTGCATTTTTTGGGGGGGCAGTGAGCACAAGTTATCTAGTATAGACAAAAAATATGTGACAGTGTGTTATGCTCTGTTTAGTTGGGTGTAGGTACAAGACCTATGTCTTAGGGCTGTTCAAAACTACATCCTTTTGCCGAAACCAGGTTGAACCAGGACCTTTAGATCTTCAGTCTAACGCCCTCCCAACAGAACTATTTCGGCTTGTGCAACAGGTGTAGAGTGTGTTGTTGATGGGTCTATGAATTATGTATATGAGAAGTATACGAGCTTGAGGGGTCTACATCCTGAGAGCCTAATGGAGACAAAATAGTTCAAACCCCCAGTGTCCATTGCAATGCACATGTCTACACCCAACTAAAGAGAGCATTACTCACTACTTCACCAAGCAGAAGAATGTCTACAGTAATTGAAAGTGAACACATTCCCGCAGGTTCCACCGAGATTTGAACTCGGATCACTGGATTCAAAGTCCAGAGTGCTAACCATTACACCATGGAACCACTGTATGCAACGGCTTTGCCTCCAAGGTAGGATATATAGGAAAACAATCTTCTGTATTAAGTAAAATCTATCAATGTAGGCAGTTTATAATGTTTTGGTCATTAAATTATATTATATTTTCTATTACCTCGGAGGCAACTTTTTCCCATGTAGGGGTTCCATAGTGTTGGTTAGCGCTCTGGAAAAATCTAATGTCATTCTATATTTTCAGAAACATAAAACAATGTAGCACATTTCAGATCACTGGTTCTGCATTTAAACCTTGATGCATTTTTTCTTCAGGAAAGGCTTATCGGTGCAGTGTCTCATGAGATATGCAAAGGATGTGATTGTGACCTGCTTTCTATTTTACACTTGTTGGTGTTGGTAATTTCCACTAGTCATTGAGGTTGCAGTAAAAGTGTAATTGATCAGCATTAATTATTTATTGTTGTACAATTCACTTGTTTTGCTGAAATGCTATAAGGAATATGTGTGAAAATATGTGTGCATAATCCATCAGATGTCATCCATGCATAATCTACTAAAAACAGAGAGCATGATTTTTTATGCAGTTAATTAATTTAGTAGTTGTTGTGAATTACTTACATGTAGACATGACTGAACAATGCTTTTAATTATTTCAATGAAATGTTTTTGTGTTTAGTCAGTCAAACTCTGTGAGGAGTGTGTGTGTGTGAAAATGTCTGTTATGTAATGGTGAGTAATGCTATATTTAGATGGGTGTACAGTGTAGGTCTTAGTGTACAAAACACTGCCTCAGTCCTTCTGTCGAAACCCAGGATCGACCCATAGACTTTTAGATCTTCAGTCTAACGCAGTCTAAAGGGATGAAGAGTTTTGTACCTATGCCTTTCAGCTACACCCAACTAAATAAAGCGTTTCTTACTGTGACGTACTTCTTTGTCTGTACACTCCTCATGGTATTTGAATAAAACTGACTGACAAAAAAAAAAAAAACATTTCATGCTGATTCTACTTGTAGAGTCTTCCTCAGAAGAGGCTCATTGATTATGACTTATTGTGGCAAATTGGGCCACAAAGAAAGTGGTCCTGAAGGTGAGGTTCCACTCACTCCTCCACCTTTCCAGACACGTTGTGTCAGGATCTGGTCAAACTTTATTTTGGTAAAGCAGTGAATGTGGCCCTCTCCTGGCGGAACACTGTCACTGTGGCTGTAGATTGTACACTTCAAATAGTGTGGAAAAGTCTTGGAACTGGCTCCATAAAGGTCTTGTGTATTGTACTCCACTGCAATCACAGTTCATTACAGTAAATATACAATCATTGAAAATAAGTGAAATAAGTGAAACCTCTTGATATAGGTCATTTACAATATGTCTGCATGGTGTTGATAATCACATGACCTTGGAGGCAAAAATGTTGCACGCAGTGGTTCCATGGTGTAATGGTAAGCACTCTGGACTCTGAATCCAGCGATCCCAGTTTAAATCTCGGTGGAACCTACAGAACCTGTCTTTAACGTGGTGTATTTTCTCGTGTTTCACTTTCAGTTGTTGTAGACGTTTTTCTGCTTAGTGAACAAGACTGTCTTTCACCCCTAAACCTGCATTTTTTGGGGGGGCAGTGAGCACAAGTTATCTAGTATAGACAAAAAATATGTGACAGTGTGTTATGCTCTATTTAGTTGGGTGTAGGTACAAGACCTATGTCTTAGGGCTGTTCAAAACTACACCCTTTTGCCCAAACCAGGTTGAACCAGGACCTTTAGATCTTCAGTCTAACGCCCTCCCAAATGAACTATTTCGGCTTGTGCAACATTACTTCACCAAGCAGAAAAATGTCTACAGTAATTGAAAGTGAAAACATTCCCGCAGGTTCCACCGAGATTTGAACTCGGATCACTGGATTCAAAGTCCAGAGTGCTAACCATTACACCATGGAACCACTGTATGCAACAGCTTTGCCTCCAAGGTAATAGAAAATAATAAAATGACCAACTCTATGCAGAAACATTGTAAATGACATATATTAAGAGGTTTCACTTATTTCACTTATTTTCAATGATTGTATATTTACTGTAATGTACTGTGATTGCAGCGGAGTACATTACACAAGACCTTTATGGAGCCAGTTCATGATCCATCAAGACTTGCCCAAGACTTATCAAATATTTCTTTTCTATCAAGTTCATGTGCATGTTCAGAACCATACACAGACTCTAACACAAGTAGACATCCAGTTCCAGATGTTTAGAAAAAACTCAGAACCATACACAGACTCTAACACAAGTAGACATCCAGTTCCAGATGTTTAGGAAAAACTCAGCCTTATTTTTCTTTTTATGGCATTTTACGCTTATCGTGTTGTGAGGTCCATTGAAATGGACATGAAAAAAATACTGTTAAAACACGAGTTAGAATCACAATCAGTTTAAAACATTTTTTGTCTCAGCAAAAAATGCGGGTTACGAAAGTACATGTGAAAAAGCAAAAAACTACAACCCTGGTCAAAACGAGAGAAAGCACTAGTTCAGTGTCTTAGGCACATTAACTTCTCAACCATGACCCTGGCTCCGAGCCACGGAGGTGAATTGAACTCGGCAGGATCTCAGGATGTCGACCCTTAACCATTGTTCACATTTTCATTGATAGACGCGTCAACAACGCAAACCAACAAACTTTCACACGCCGAAATAGCTCAGTTGGGAGAGCGTTAGACTGAAGATCTAAAGGTCCCTGGTTCGATCCCGGGTTTCGGCAGAAGGGGTGCAGAGTTTTGTACCCATGCCTTGCAGCTACACCCAACTAAATAAAGTATTGCTCACTTGTTTCTCACTTATTACAATGCTGACGTATTTCTGACTTACTTCTTTGTCTACAGACGTTTTGAGACACACTCCTCATAGGATCTGAATAAAACTGACCGATCAAAAAAAAAATATATATGCTGATTGTACTTGTTGAGTCTTCTTCAGAAGAAGCGCACTGATTATGACTTATTGTGGCAAACTGAGCCACAAAAAAAGTGGTCCTTAAAGGGAGGTTCCACTCACTCCTCCACCTTTCAATCCACGCTGTGTCAGGATCTGATCAAACTTTGGTAAAGCAGTGAATGTTGCCCTCTCCTGACGAAACACTGTCACTGTGGCTGTAGATTGTTGTTTAGAAGAAGAGTCGGCTTTTCTCCATATGTTTGATGAACAGGTGAAGGTCTCTCACCTGCCTGAAGATTCACACAGTTCACACACGGGATGTGTAGATCTTACATTAAGAGTCTGAACTAGTGTGCTGGACCTGATGCTTTTGGGAAAAGGCTTGATGGAGACAGCTCACCCGAAATATTTAAACATTATATTAAACTCTTGAAATAGCACTATATAGTAGAGTGGTCACCTTATTGACTTGTGTTTAGTAGAGTCTAAGATTAGAAGGATCTTTAAATTTTAGCCTATTTAAACTAGCTGGGTTATTTCTGAGTTAATAGCAAATTACTTTTGTAAGTCCCTCTGGATAAGCAGCAGTTCGCACACGGGATGTGTAGATATTGCATGAAAATCTTGAACTAGTCTTCACGTGTAGCGTCCGTGGACGAGAAGCATGAACCTTGTGGTTGTACTGGTTCCATGGTGTAATGGTTAGCACTCTGGACTCTGAATCCAGCGATCCGAGTTCAAATCTCGGTGGGACCTGATGCTTTTGGGAAAAGTCTTGATGGAGACAGTTCACCCGAAATGTTTAGAGATGATATTTAACGCTTGAAATAGTGTGGAAAAGTTTTGGGCAAGTCTTGATGGATCCTGAACTGGCTCCATAAAGGTCTTGTGTATTGTACTCCACTGCAGTCACAGTTCATTACAGTAAATATACAAACATTGAAAGCAAGTGAAAAGAGTGAAATCTCTTAATATAGGTCATTTACAATGTGTCTGCACCGAGTTAATTATTTTATTATTTTCTATTACAGAGAATTTCCCCACTGCGGGACTAATAAAGGACTATCTTAGGTACAAAAGACCACCCCTTCTGCCGAAACCCGGGATCGAACCAGGGACCTTTAGATCTTCAGTCTAACGCTCTCCCAACTGAGCTATTTCGGCTCGTAGGAGTTCCATGGTTGCGTTTTTGACGCGTCTAAGAATGGAAAAGTGTACAACCGTGAAGGGTCGACATCCTGAGATGCTTTTTTTGGGGTAGTGATCACAAGTTCTCTACTTGGGCCACAGTAGACCACGGTAGTAGCCCGCCTCTCTGTGTTTCTGCTTTACAGGTAAATCTCACGTCATTCCACATTTTAGGAAACGTTTATATTTATAAAAAAAAAAATTCAAACCAAATTTGTATATAATGTTGAGCCTAATGTTGTTTTTAAATCCAAAAAGAAATCAATGTTTTTTTCTCTTTATCTCAAACTTTCAAACAAAAAACGAACAAACGAACAAAAAACTTTCGTTATTTCGTTAAGGTTATTTCTGAGTTAATACCAAATCACTTTTGTAAGTCGCTCTGGATAAGAGCTTCTGCTAAATGCCTTAAATGTAAATAAGTTGATTATCCTACAATAATACAATTGATTAATATTTGAGTGTCCTGTGGTGTAGCAGTTCACACACGGGATGTGTAGATATTACATTAAGAGTCTGAACTAGTGTGCTTTATCTTAACGTGTAGCCTCTGTGGACGAGAAGCATGAACGTTGTGGGTGTACTGGTTCCATGGTGTAATGGTTAGCACTCTGGACTCTGAATCCAGCGATCCGAGTTCAAATCTCGGTGGGACCTGATGCTTTTGGGAAAAGTCTTGATGGAGACAGTTCACCCGAAATGTTTAGAGATGATATTTAACGCTTGAAATAGTGTGGAAAAGTCTTGGGCAAGTCTTGATAGATCCTGAACTGGCTCCATAAAGGTCTTGTGTATTGTACTCCACTGCAGTCACAGTTCATTACAGTAAATATACAAACATTGAAAGCAAGTGAAAAGAGTGAAATCTCTTAATATAGGTCATTTACAATGTGTCTGCACCGAGTTAATTATTTTATTATTTTCTATTACAGAGAATTTCCCCACTGCGGGACTAATAAAGGACTATCTTAGGTACAAAAGACCAGCCCTTCTGCAGAAACCCGGGATCGAACCAGGGACATTTAGAGCTTCAGTCTAACGCTCTCCCCACTGAGCTATTTCGGCTTGTAAGAGTTCACTGGTTGCGTTTTTTGACGCGTCTAAGAATGGAAACGTGTACAACCGTGAAGGGTCGACATCCTGAGATGCTATTTTGGGGTAGTGATCACAAGTTCTCTACTTGGGCCATAGTAGACCACGGTAGTAGCCCGCCTCCCAGTGTCTCTGCTTTACAGGTAAATCTCACGTCATTCCACATTTTAGGAAACGTTTATATTTATAAAAAAAATTTTCAAGCCAAATTTGTAAATAATGTTGAGCCTAATGTTGTTTTTAAAACCAAAAAGATATCAATGTTTTTTTTTCCCCTTTATCTGAAACGTTCAAACAAACAACGAACAAACGAACAAAAAACTTTCGTATATATATATATATATATATATATATATATATATATATATATATACTTTTCTAATAATGCAAAAATAAATAAATAAGGGCCTGTACTCAAGCAGTAATAAACATGATGCCTTAACTCACTGCTGATACAGATGGGCTGTATATTTAGCTATTACTCTTCGTTTTGGTTAGTGAATGTAGATAATTAGGTTGTATTTTTGTTTCTTTTTGTGGACAAAATATTTATTTGAATATGTTCTGATATTTTAATCACGTTTCCATCAAGAACGGACCAGCCCCTCCGTATTTGATGGCGATGGTCAAAAGCCGATCCGCACGGAGAGCCCTCCCAGCTTCAAGTACCGCTCGGCTCGACCCGCCATCCCTCAAAATCCATGTAAGACAAGTGGTGGAATGAACTTCCCCTGGGTGTCCGAACAGCAGAGTCGCTCGCTGTCTTCAAACCAGACTGAAGACCCTCCTCTTCTGAGAGCACTTGGGCCAATAGTAGAGTGGTCACCTTATTGACTTGTGTTTAGTAGAGTCTAAGATTAGAGGATCTTTAAATTTCGAGTCTATTCAAACTAGTTGAGGTTATTTCTGAGTTAAGAGCAAATGACTTTTGTAAGTCGCTCTGGATAAGAGCTTCTGCTAAATGCCTTAAATGTAAATGTAAATAAGTTGATTATCCTACAATAATACAATTGTTTAATATTGGAGTGTCCTGTGGTGTAGCAGTTCACACACGGGATGTGTAGATATTACATTAAGAGTCTGAACTAGTGTGCTGTGTCTTAACGTGTAGCCTCTGTGGACGAGAAGCATGAACATTGTGGTTGTACTGGTTCCATGGTGTAATGGTTAGCACTCTGGACTCTGAATCCAGCGATCCGAGTTCAAATCTCGGTGGGACCTGCGGAAACCTTTTTAAGGTGGTGTGATTTCTTGTGTTTCACTTTCAGTTGTTGTAGAGGATTTTCTGCTTAGTGAACAAGACTGTCTTTCACCCCAAAACAGCATATATTGGGGGGGAGTGAGCACAAGGTATCTAGTATAGACATAAAAATATGTGATGGTGAGTAATGCTTTAATGTAATGGGTAGAAGGCAGGGGTACAAAACTACACCCCTTCTGCCGAAACCCGGGATCGAACCAGGGACCTTTAGATCTTCAGTCTAACGCTCTCCCAACTGAGCTATTCCGGCTTGCAGGAGTTCAATGGTTGCGTTTTTGACGCGTCTAAGAATGGAAAAGTGTACAACCGTGAAGGGTAGACATCCTGAGATGCTTTTTTGGGGTAGTGATCACAAGTTCTCTACTTGGGCCACAGTAGACCACGGTAGTAGCCCGCCTCTCTGTGTCTCTGCTTTACAGGTAAATCTCACGTCATTCCACATTTTAGGAAACGTTTATATTTATAAAAAAAAAAAATCAAACCAAATTTGTAAATAATGTTGAGCCTAATGTTGTTTTTAAATCCAAAAAGAAATCAATGTTTTTTTCTCTTTATATCAAACGTTCAAACAAAAAACGAACAAACGAACAAAAAACTTCCGTTATTTCGTTAAGGTTATTTCTGAGTTAATACCAAATCACTTTTGTAAGTCGCTCTGGATAAGAGCTTCTGCTAAATGCCTTAAATGTAAATAAGTTGATTATCCTACAATAATACAATTGTTTAATATTTGAGTGTCCTGTGGTGTAGCAGTTCACACACGGGATGTGTAGATATTACATTAAGAGTCTGAACTAGTGTGCTTTATCTTAACGTGTCGCCTCTGTGGACGAGAAGCATGAACGTTGTGGGTGTACTGGTTCCATGGTGTAATGGTTAGCACTCTGAACTCTGAATCCAGCGATCCGAGTTCAAATCTCGGTGGGACCTGATGCTTTTGGGAAAAGTCTTGATGGAGACAGTTCACCCGAAATGTTTAGAGATTATATTTAACGCTTGAAATAGTGTGGAAAAGTCTTGGGCAAGTCTTGACGGATCCTGAACTGGCTCCATAAAGGTCTTGTGTATTGTACTCCACTGCAGTCACAGTTCATTACAGTAAATATACAAACATTGAAAGCAAGTGAGAAGAGTGAAACCTCTTAATATAGGTCATTTACAATGTGTCTGCACCGAGTTAATTATTTTATTATTTTCTATTACAGAGAATTTCCCCACTGCGGGACTAATAAAGGACTATCTTAGGTACAAAAGACCACCCCTTCTGCAGAAACCCGGGATCGAACCAGGGACCTTTAGATCTTCAGTCTAACGCTCTCCCAACTGAGCTATTTCGGCTTGCAGGAGCTCAATGGTTGCGTTTTTGACGCGTCTAAGAATGGAAACGTGTACAACCGTGAAGGGTCGACATCCTGAGATGCTTTTTTGGGGTAGTGATCACAAGTTCTCTACTTGGGCCATAGTAGACCACGGTAGTAGCCCGCCTCCCTGTGTCTCTGCTTTACAGGTAAATCTCACGTCATTCCACATTTTAGGAAACGTTTATATTTATAAAAAAAATTTTCAAGCCAAATTTGTAAATAATGTTGAGCCTAATGTTGATTTTAAATCCAAAAAGATATCAATGTTTTTTTTCCCCCTTTATCTGAAACGTTCAAACAAACAACGAACAAACGAACAAAAAACTTTCGTATATATATATATATATATATATATATATATATATATATATATATATATATATATATACTTTTCTAATAATGCAAAAATAAATAAATAAGGGCCCGTACTAAAGCAGTAATAAACATGATGCCTTAACTCACTGCTGATACAGATGGGCTGTATATTTAGCTATTACTCTTCGTTTTGGTTAGTGAATGTAGATAATTAGGTTGTATTTTTGTTTCTTTTTGTGGACAAAATATTTATTTGAATATGTTCTGATATTTTAATCACGTTTCCATCAAGAACGGACCAGCCCCTCCGTATGTGATGGCGATGGTCAAAAGCCGATCCGCACGGAGAGCCCTCCCAGCTTCAAGTACAGCTCGGCTCGACCCGCCATCCCTCAAAATCCATGTAAGACAAGTGGTGGAATGAACTTCCCCTGGGTGTCCGAACAGCAGAGTCGCTCGCTGTCTTCAAACCAGACTGAAGACCCTCCTCTTCTGAGAGCACTTGGGCCAATAGTAGAGTGGTCACCTTATTGACTTGTGTTCAGTAGAGTCTAAGATTAGAGGATCTTTAAATTTCGAGTCTATTCAAACTAGTTGAGGTTACTTCTGAGTTAAGAGCAAATGACTTTTGTAAGTCGTTCTGGATAAGAGCTTCTGCTAAATGCCTTAAATGTAAATGTAAATAAGTTGATTATCCTACAATAATACAATTGTTTAATATTGGAGTGCCCTGTGGTGTAGCAGTTCACACACGGGATGTGTAGATATTACATTAAGAGTCTGAACTAGTGTGCTGTGTCTTCACGTGTAGCGTCCGTGGACGAGAAGCATGAACGTTGCGGTTGTACTGGTTCCATGGTGTAATGGTTAGCACTCTGGACTTTGAATCCAGCGATCCGAGTTCAAATCTCGGTGGGACCTGATGCTTTTGGGAAAAGTCTTGATGGAGACAGTTCACCCGAAATGTTTAGAGATGATATTTAACGCTTGAAATAGTGTGGAAAAGTCTTGGGCAAGTCTTGATAGATCCTGAACTGGCTCCATAAAGGTCTTGTGTATTGTACTCCACTGCAGTCACAGTTCATTACAGTAAATATACAAACATTGAAAGCAAGTGAAAAGAGTGAAATCTCTTAATATAGGTCATTTACAATGTGTCTGCACCGAGTTAATTATTTTATTATTTTCTATTACAGAGAATTTCCCCACTGCGGGACTAATAAAGGACTATCTTAGGTACAAAAGACCACCCTTTCTGCAGAAACCCGGGATCGAACCAGGGACCTTTAGATCTTCAGTCTAACGCTCTCCCAACTGAGCTATTTCGGCTTGCAGGAGCTCAATGGTTGCGTTTTTGACGCGTCTAAGAATGGAAACGTGTACAACCGTGAAGGGTCGACATCCTGAGATGCTTTTTTGGGGTAGTGATCACAAGTTCTCTACTTGGGCCATAGTAGACCACGGTAGTAGCCCGCCTCCCTGTGTCTCTGCTTTACAGGTAAATCTCACGTCATTCCACATTTTAGGAAACGTTTATATTTATAAAAAAATTTTTCAAGCCAAATTTGTAAATAATGTTGAGCCTAATGTTGTTTTTAAATCCAAAAAGAAATCAATGTTTTTTTCTCTTTATATCAAACGTTCAAACAAAAAACGAACAAACGAACAAAAAACTTTCGTTATTTCGTTAAGGTTATTTCTGAGTTAATACCAAATCACTTTTGTAAGTCGCTCTGGATAAGAGCTTCTGCTAAATGCCTTAAATGTAAATAAGTTGATTATCCTACAATAATACAATTGTTTAATATTGGAGTGTCCTGTGGTGTAGCAGTTCACACACGGGATGTGTAGATATTACATTAAGAGTCTGAACTAGTGTGCTTTATCTTAACGTGTAGCCTCTGTGGACGAGAAGCATGAACGTTGCGGGTGTATTGGTTCCATGGTGTAATGGTTAGCACTCTGGACTCTGAATCCAGCGATCCGAGTTCAAATCTCGGTGGGACCTGATGCTTTTGGGAAAAGTCTTGATGGAGACAGTTCACCCGAAATGTTTAGAGATGATATTTAACGCTTGAAATAGTGTGGAAAAGTCTTGGGCAAGTCTTGATAGATCCTGAACTGGCTCCATAAAGGTCTTGTGTATTGTACTCCACTGCAGTCACAGTTCATTACAGTAAATATACAATTATTGAAAGTAAGTGAAAAGAGTGAAACCTCTTAATATAGGTCATTTACAATGTGTCTGCACCGAGTTAATTATTTTATTATTTTCTATTACCTTGGAGGCGATGCCAATGGACACAGCGGTTCCATGGTGTAATGGTTAGCACTCTGGACTCTGAATCCAGCGATCCGAGTTCAAATCTCGGTGGGACCTGCGGAAACCTTTTTAAGGTGGTGTGATTTCTTGTGTTTCACTTTCAGTTGTTGTAGAGGATTTTCTGCTTAGTGAACAAGACTGTCTTTCACCCCAAAACAGCATATTTTGGGGGGCAGTGAGCAAAAGGTATCTAGTATAGACATAAAAATATGTGATGGTGAGTAATGCTTTAATGTAATGGGTAGAAGGCAGGGGTACAAAACTAAACCCCTTCTGCCGAAACCCGGGATCGAACCAGGGACCTTTAGATCTTCAGTCTAACGCTCTCCCAACTGAGCTATTTCGGCTTGCAGGAGTTCAATGGTTGCGTTTTTGACGCGTCTAAGAATGGAAAAGTGTACAACCGTGAAGGGTCGACATCCTGAGATGCTTTTTTTGGGGTAGTGATCACAAGTTCTCTACTTGGGCCACAGTAGACCACGGTAGTAGCCCGCCTCTCTGTGTTTCTGCTTTACAGGTAAATCTCACGTCATTCCACATTTTAGGAAACGTTTATATTTATAAAAAAAAAATTCAAACCAAATTTGTATATAATGTTGAGCCTAATGTTGTTTTTAAATCCAAAAAGAAATCAATGTTTTTTTCTCTTTATCTCAAACGTTCAAACAAAAAACGAACAAACGAACAAAAAACTTTCGTATATGTATATATATATACTTTTCTAATAATGCAAAAAAATAAAAAAAATAAATAAGGGCCCGTACTAAAGCAGTAATAAACATGATGCCTTAACTCACTGCTGATACAGATGGGCTGTATATTTAGCTATTACTCTTCGTTTTGGTTAGTGAATGTAGATAATTAGGTTGTATTTTTGTTTCTTTTTGTGGACAAAATATTTATTTGAATATGTTCTGATATTTTAATCACGTTTCCATCAAGAACGGACCAGCCCCTCCGTATTTGATGGCGATGGTCAAAAGCCGATCCGCACGGAGAGCCCTCCCAGCTTCAAGTACCGCTCGGCTCGACCCGCCATCCCTCAAAATCCATGTAAGACAAGTGGTGGAATGAACTTCCCCTGGGTGTCCGAACAGCAGAGTCGCTCGCTGTCTTCAAACAAGACTGAAGACCCTCCTCTTCTGAGAGCACTTGGGCCAATAGTAGAGTGGTCACCTTATTGACTTGTGTTTAGTAGAGTCTAAGATTAGAGGATCTTTAAATTTCGAGTCTATTCAAACTAGTTGAGGTTATTTCTGAGTTAAGAGCAATTGACTTTTGTAAGTCGCTCTGGATAAGAGCTTCTGCTAAATGCCTTAAATGTAAATGTAAATAAGTTGATTATCCTACAATAATACAATTGTTTAATATTGGAGTGTCCTGTGGTGTAGCAGTTCACACACGGGATGTGTAGATATTACATTAAGAGTCTGAACTAGTGTGTCTTCATGTGTGGTTCAATGGTGTAATGGTTAACTCTGAATCCAGCGATCCGAGTTCAAATCTCGGTGGGACCTGATGCTTTTGAGCCCAAAAAATCTTGATGGAGACAGTTCAACTTTAAATGTTTAAATGTTTAGACATTATATTAAACGCTTGAAATAGTGTGGAAAAGTCTTTGGCAAGCCCGTATTATATCTCTTTATGGCATTTTCCGCTCATCGTGTTGTGGCGTCCATTGAAATGGGCATGAAAAAAATACTGTTACAGAACCTTTCTTTAACGTGGTGTATTTTCTCGTGTTTCACTTTCAGTTGTTGTAGACGTTTTTCTGCTTAGTGAACAAGACTGTCTTTCACCCCCAAAACTGCATTTTTTGGGGGGGCAGTGAGCACAAGTTATCTAGTATAGACAAAAAATATGTGACAGTGTGTTATGCTCTATTTAGTTGGGTGTAGGTACAAGACCTATGTCTTAGGGCTGTTCAAAACTACATCCTTTTGTCGAAACCAGGTTGAACCAGGACCTTTAGATCTTCAGTCTAACGCCCTCCCAACAGAACTATTTCGGCTTGTGCAACAGGTGTAGAGTGTGTTGTTGATGGGTCTATGAATTATGTATATGAGAAGTATACGAGCTTGAGGGGTCTACATCCTGAGAGCCTAATGGAGACAAAATAGTTCAAACCCCCAGTGTCCATTGCAATGCACATGTCTACACCCAACTAAACAGAGCATTACTCACTACTTCACCAAGCAGAAAAATGTCTACAGTAATTGAAAGTGAAAACATTCCCGCAGGTTCCACCGAGATTTGAACTCGGATCACTGGATTCAAAGTCCAGAGTGCTAACCATTACACCATGGAACCACTGTATGCAACAGCTTTGCCTCCAAGGTAATAGAAAATAATAAAATGACCAACTCCATGCAGAAACATTGTAAATGACATATATTAAGAGGTTTAACTTATTTCACTTATTTTCAATGTTTGTATATTTACTGTAATGTACTGTGATTGCAGCGGAGTACATTGCACAAGACCTTTATGGAGCCAGTTCATGATCCATCAAGACTTGCCCAAGACTTATCAAATATTTCTTTTCTATCAAGTTCATGTGCATGTTCAGAACCATACACAGACTCTAACACAAGTAGACATCCAGTTCCAGATGTTTAGAAAAAACTCAGAACCATACACAGACTCTAACACAAGTAGACATCCAGTTCCAGATGTTTAGGAAAAACTCAGCCTTATTTTTCTTTTTATGGCATTTTACGCTTATCGTGTTGTGGGGTCCATTGAAATGGACAAAAATACTGTTAAAATACGAGTTAGAATCACAATCAGTTTAAAACATTTTTTGTCTCAGCAAAAAATGCGGGTTACGAAAGTACATGTGAAAAAGCAAAAAAATACAACCCTGGTCAAAACGAGAGAAAGCACTAGTTCAGTGTCTTAGGCACATTAACTTCTCAACCATGACCCTGGCTCCGAGCCACGGAGGTGAATTGAACTCGGCAGGATCTCAGGATGTCGACCCCTAACCATTGTTCACATTTTCATTGATAGACGCGTCAACAACGCAAACCAGCAAACTCCCACTCGACGAAATAGCTCAGTTGGGAGAGCGTTAGACTGAAGATCTAAAGGTCCCTGGTTCGATCCCGGGTTTCGGCAGAAGGGGTGCAGAATTTTGTACCCATGCCTTGCAGCTACACCCAACTAAATAAAGTATTGCTCACTTGTTTCTCACTTATTACAATGCTGACGTATTTCTGACTTACTTCTTTGTCTACAGACGTTTTGAGACACACTCCTCATAGGATCTGAATAAAACTGACCGATCAAAAAAAAAATATATATGCTGATTGTACTTGTTGAGTCTTCTTCAGAAGAAGCGCACTGATTATGACTTATTGTGGCAAACTGAGCCACAAAAAAAGTGGTCCTTAAAGGGAGGTTCCACTCACTCCTCCACCTTTCAATCCACGCTGTGTCAGGATCTGATCAAACTTTGGTAAAGCAGTGAATGTTGCCCTCTCCTGACGAAACACTGTCACTGTGGCTGTAGATTGTTGTTTAGAAGAAGAGTCGGCTTTTCTCCGTATGTTTGATGAACAGGTGAAGGTCTCTCACCTGCCTGAAGATTCACACAGTTCACACACGGGATGTGTAGATCTTACATTAAGAGTCTGAACTAGTGTGCTGGACCTGATGCTTTTGGGAAAAGGCTTGATGGAGACAGCTCACCCGAAATATTTAAACATTATATTAAACGCTTGAAATAGCACTATATAGTAGAGTGGTCACCTTATTGACTTGTGTTTAGTAGAGTCTAAGATTAGAAGGATCTTTAAATTTTAGCCTATTTAAACTAGCTGGGTTATTTCTGAGTTAATAGCAAATTACTTTTGTAAGTCCCTCTGGATAAGCAGCAGTTCGCACACGGGATGTGTAGATATTGCATGAAAATCTTGAACTAGTCTTCACGTGTAGCGTCCGTGGACGAGAAGCATGAACCTTGTGGTTGTACTGGTTCCATGGTGTAATGGTGAGCACTCTGGACTCTGAATCCAGCGATCCGAGTTCAAATCTCGGTGGGACCTGATGCTTTTGGGAAAAGTCTTGATGGAGACAGTTCACCCGAAATGTTTAGAGATGATATTTAACGCTTGAAATAGTGTGGAAAAGTCTTGGGCAAGTCTTGATGGATCCTGAACTGGCTCCATAAAGGTCTTGTGTATTGTACTCCACTGCAGTCACAGTTCATTACAGTAAATATACAAACATTGAAAGCAAGTGAGAAGGGACTAATAAAGTATAAAATATATATTTCTGAGTTAAGAGCAAATTACTTTTGTAAGTCGCTCTAATAAACATGATGCCTTAACTCACTGCTGATACAGATGGGCTGTATATTTAGCTATTACTCTTCGTTTTGGTTAGTGAATGTAGATAATTAGGTTGTATTTTTGTTTCTTTTTGTGGACAAAATATTTATTTGAATATGTTCTGATATTGTAATCACGTTTCCATCAAGAACGGACCAGCCCCTCCGTATTTGATGGCAATGGTCAAAAGCCGATCCGCACGGAGAGCCCTCCCAGCTTCAAGTACCGCTCGGCTCGACCCGCCATCCCTCAAAATCCATGTAAGACAAGTGGTGGAATGAACTTCCCCTGGGTGTCCGAACAGCAGAGTCGCTCGCTGTCTTCAAACCAGACTGAAGACCCTCCAATTCTGAGAGCACTTGGGCCAATAGTAGAGTGGTCACCTTATTGACTTGTGTTTAGTAGAGTCTAAGATTAGAGGATCTTTAAATTTCGAGTCTATTCAAACTAGTTGAGGTTATTTCTGAGTTAAGAGCAAATGACTTTTGTAAGTCGCTCTGGATAAGAGCTTCTGCTAAATGCCTTAAATGTAAATGTAAATAAGTTGATTATCCTACAATAATACAATTGTTTAATATTGGAGTGTCCTGTGGTGTAGCAGTTCACACACGGGATGTGTAGATATTACATTAAGAGTCTGAACTAGTGTGCTGTGTCTTAACGTGTAGCCTCTGTGGACGAGAAGCAGGAACTTTGTGGTTGTACTGGTTCCATGGTGTAATGGTTAGCACTCTGAACTCTGAATCCAGCGATCCGAGTTCAAATCTCGGTGGGACCTGGTGCTTTTGGGAAAAGTCTTGATGGAGACAGTTCACCCGAAATGTTTAGAGATGATATTTAACGCTTGAAATAGTGTGGAAAAGTCTTGGGCAAGTCTTGATGGATCCTGAACTGGCTCCATAAAGGTCTTGTGTATTGTACTCCACTGCAGTCACAGTTCATTACAGTAAATGTACAAACATTGAAAGCAAGTGAATAGAGTGAAATCTCTTAATATAGGTCATTTACAATGTGTCTGCACCGAGTTAATTATTTTATTATTTTCTATTACAGAGAATTTCCCCACTGCGGGACTAATAAAGGCCAATCTTAGGTACAATACAGTACACCTTCCGCCGAAACCGGGGATCGAAACAGGGACCTTTAGATCTTCAGTCTAACGCTCTCCCAACTGAGCTATTTCGGCTTACAGGAGCTTAATGGTTGCGTTTTTGACGCGTCTAAGAATGGAAAAGTGTACAACCGTGAAGGGTCGACATCCTGAGTTACTTTTTTGGGGTAGTGATCACAAGTTCTCTACTTGGGCCACAGTAGACCACGGTAGTAGCCCGCCTCTCTGTGTCTCTGCTTTACAGGTAAATCTCACGTCATTCCACATTTTAGGAAACATTTATATTTATAACATTTTTTTTCAAGGCAAATTTGTAAATAATGTTGAGCCTAATGTTGTTTTTAAAACCAAAAAGAAATCAATGTTTTTTTTCCCCTTTATCTGAAACGTTCAAACAAAAAACGAACAAACGAACAAAAAACGTTCGTTATTTCGTTAAGGTTATTTCTGAGTTAAGAGCAAATGACTTTTGTAAGTCGCTCTGGATAAGAGCTTCTGCTAAATGCCTTAAATGTAAATGTAAATAAGTTGATTATCCTACAATAATACAATTGTTTAATATTGGAGTGTCCTGTGGTGTAGCAGTTCACACACGGGATGTGTAGATATTACATTAAGAGTCTGAACTAGTGTGCTGTATCTTAACGTGTAGCCTCTGTGGACGAGAAGCATGAATGTTGTGGGTGTAATGGTTCCATGGTGTAATGGTTAGCGCTCTGGACTCTGAATCCAGCGATCCGAGTTCAAATCTCGGTGGGACCTGAATGCTTTTGGGAAAAGTCTTGACGGAGACTGTTCGCCCGAAATGTTTAGAGATTATATTTAACGCTTGAAATAGTGTGGAAAAGTCTTGGGCAAGTCTTGATGGATCCTGAACTGGCTCCATAAAGGTCTTGTGTATTGTACTCCACTGCAGTCACAGTTCATTACAGTAAATATACAAACATTGAAAGTAAGTGAAAAGAGTGAAACCTCTTAATATAGGTCATTTACAATGTGTCTGCACCGAGTTAATTATTTTGGGGGGCAGTGAGCACAAGGTATCTAGTATAGATATAAAATAATGCTTTAATGTGATGGGTAGAAGGCATGGGTACAAAACTACACCCCTTCTGCCGAAACCCGGGATCGAACCAGGGACCTTTAGATCTTCAGTCTAACGCTCTCCCAACGGAGCTATTTCGGCTCGCAGGAGTTCAATGGTTGCGTTTTTGACGCGTCTAAGAATGGAAAAGTGTACAACCGTGAAGGGTCGACATCCTGAGATGCTTTTTTGGGGTAGTGATCACAAGTTCTCTACTTGGGCCATAGTAGACCACGGTAGTAGCCCGCCTCTCTGTGTCTCTGCTTTACAGGTAAATCTCAAGTCATTCCACATTTTAGGATACGTTTATATTTATAAAAAAAACTTTTCAAGCCAAATTTGTAAATAATGTTGAGCCTAATGTTGTTTTTAAATCCAAAAAGATATCAATGTTTTTTTCCCCCTTTATCTGAAACGTTCAAACAAAAAACGAACAAACGAACAAAAAACTTTCGTATATATATATATATATATATACATATATACTTTTCTAATAATGCAAAAATAAATAAATAAGGGCCCGTACTAAAGCAGTAATAAACATGATGCCTTGACTCACTGCTGATACAGATGGGCTGTATATTTAGCTATTACTCTTCGTTTTGGTTAGTGAATGTAGATAATTAGGTTGTATTTTTGTTTCTTTTTGTGGACAAAATATTTATTTGAATATATTCTGATATTTTAAACACGTTTCCATCAAGAACGGACCAGCCCCTCCGTACTTGATGGCGATGGTCAAAAGCCGATCCGCACGGAGAGCCCTTCCAGCTTCAAGCACCGCTCGGCTCGACCCGCCATCCCTCAAAATCCATGTAAGACAAGTGGTGGAATGAACTGTCTTCAAACCAGACTGAAGACCCTCCTCTTCTGAGAGCACTTGGGCCAATAGTAGAGTGGTCACCTTATTGACTTGTGTTTAGTAGAGTCTAAGATTAGAGGATCTTTAAATTTCGATTCTATTCAAACTAGTTGAGGTTATTTCTGAGTTAAGAGCAAATGACTTTTGTAAGTCGCTCTGGATAAGAGCTTCTGCTAAATGCTTTAAATGTAAATGTAAATAAGTTGATTATCCTACAATAATGCAATTGTTTAATATTGGAGTGTCCTGTGGTGTAGCAGTTCACACACGGGATGTGTAGATATTACATTAAGAGTCTGAACTAGTGTGTCTTCACGTGTAGCGTCCGTGGACGAGAAGCATGGACGTTGTGCTTGTACTGGTTCCATGGTGTAATGGTTAGCACTCTGGACTCTGAATCCAGCGATCCGAGTTCAAATCTCGGTGGGACCTGAATGCTTTTGGGAAAAGTCTTGACGGAGACTTTTCACCCGAAATGTTTAGAGATTATATTTAACGCTTGAAATAGTGTGGAAAAGTCTTGGGCAAGTCTTGATGGATCCTGAACTGGCTCCATAAAGGTCTTGTGTATTGTACTCCACTGCAGTCACAGTTCATTACAGTAAATATACAATTATTGAAAGTAAGTGAAAAGAGTGAAACCTCTTAATATAGGTCATTTACAATGTGTCTGCACCGAGTTAATTATTTTATTATTTTCTATTACCTTGGAGGCGACGCTGCTGGACACAGCGGTTCCATGGTGTAATGGTTAGCACTCTGGACTCTGAATCCAGCGATCCGAGTTCAAATCTCGGTGGGACCTGCGGAAACCTTTTTAAGGTGGTGTGATTTCTTGTGTTTCACTTTCAGTTGTTGTAGAGGATATTCTGCTTAGTGAACAAGACTGTCTTTCACCCCAAAACAGCATATTTTGGGGGGCAGTGAGCACAATTTATCTAGTATAGACATAAAAATATGCGATGGTGAGTAATGCTTTAATGTAATGGGTAGAAGGCATGGGTACAAAACTACACCCCTTCTGCCGAAACCCGGGATCGAGCCAGGGACCTTTAGATTTTCAGTCTAACGCTCTCCTAACTGAGCTATTTTGGCTTGTAGGAGTTCAATGGTTGCGTTTTTGATGCGTCTAAGAATGGAAAAGTGTACAACCGTGAAGGGTAGACATCCTGAGATGCTTTTTTGGGGTATTGATCACAAGTTCTCTACTTGGGCCACAGTAGACCACGGTAGTAGCCCGCCTCTCTGTGTCTCTGCTTTACAGGTAAATCTCAGGGCATTCCACATTTTAGGAAACGTTTATATTTATAAAAAAAAAATTTCAAGCCAAATTTGTAAATAATGTTGAGTGTAATGTTGTTTTTAAATCCAAAAAGATATCAATGTTTTTTTCCCCTTTATCTGAAACGTTCAAACAAAAAACGAACAAACGAACAAAAAACTTTCGTATATATATATATATATATATATATATATATATATATATATATATATATATATATATATATATACTTTTCTAATAATGCAAAAATAAATAAAATAAATAAGGGCCCATACTAAAGCAGGAATAAACATGATGCCTTAACTCACTGCTGATACAGATGGGCTGTATATTTAGCTATTACTCTTCGTTTTGGTTAGTGAATGTAGATAATTAGGTTGTATTTTTGTTTCTTTTTGTGGACAAAATATTTATTTGAATATGTTCTGATATTTTAATCACGTTTCCATCAAGAACGGACCAGCCCCTCCGTATTTGATGGCGATGGTCAAAAGCCGATCCGCACGGAGAGCCCTCCCAGCTTCAAGCACCGCTCGGCTCCACCCGCCATCCCTCAAAATCCATGTAAGACAAGTGGTGGAATGAACTTCCCCTGGGTGTCCGAACAGCAGAGTCGCTCGCTGTCTTCAAACCAGACTGAAGACCCTCCTCTTCTGAGAGCACTTGGGCCAATAGTAGAGTGGTCACCTTATTGACTTGTGTTTAGTAGAGTCTAAGATTAGAGGATCTTTAAATTTCGAGTCTATTCAAACTAGTTGAGGTTACTTCTGAGTTAAGAGCAAATGACTTTTGTAAGTCGCTCTGGATAAGAGCTTCTGCTAAATGCCTTAAATGTAAATGTAAATAAGTTGATTATCCTACAATAATACAATTGTTTAATATTGGAGTGTCCTGTGGTGTAGCAGTTCACACACGGGATGTGTAGATATTACATTAAGAGTCTGAACTAGTGTGCTGTGTCTTCACGTGTAGCGTCCGTGGACGAGAAGCATGAACGTTGCGGTTGTACTGGTTCCGTGGTGTAATGGTTAGCACTCTGGACTCTGAATCCAGCGATCCGATTTCAAATCTCGGTGGGACCTGCGGAAACCTTTTTAAGGTGGTGTGATTTCTTGTGTTTCACTTTCAGTTGTTGTAGAGGATTTTCTGCTTAGTGAACAAGACTGTCTTTCACCCCAAAACAGCATATTTTGGGGGGCAGTGAGCACAAGGTATCTAGTATAGACATAAAAATATGTGATGGTGAGTAATGCTTTAATGTAATGGGTAGAAGGCATGGGTACAAAACTACACCCCTTCTGCCGAAACCCGGGATCGAACCAGGGACCTATAGATCTTCAGTCTAACGCTCTCCCAAATGAGATATTTCGACTTGCAGGAGCTCAATCGTTGCGTTTTTTGCGATGTATTTCGGTGTAGTGATCACAAGTTCTCTACTTGGGCCACAGTAGACCACGATAGTAGCCCGCCTCTCTGTGTCTCTGCTTTACAGGTAAATCTCACGTTATTCCACATTTTAGGAAACATTTATATTTATAACATTGTTTTTCAAGCCAAATTTGTAAATAATGTTGAGCCTAATGTTGTTTTTAAATCCAAAAAGATATCAATGTTTTTTTCCCCTTTATCTGAAACGTTCAAACAAAAAACGAACAAATGAACAAAAAACTTTCGTATATATATATATATATATATATATATATATATATATATATATATATATATATATACTTTTCTAATAATTAAAAAAAAAAAAATAAGGGCCCGTTCTAAAGCAGTAATAAATATGATGCCTTAACTCACTGCTGATACAGATGGGCTGTATATTTAGCTATTACTCATCGTTTTGGTTAGTGAATGTAGACAATTAGGTTGTATTTTTGTTTCTTTTTGTGGACAAAATATTTCTTTGAATATATTCTGATATTTTAAACACGTTTCCATCAAGAACGGACAAGCCCCTCCGTACTTGATGGCGATGGTCAAAAGCCGATCCGCACGGAGAGCCCTCCCAGCTTCAATTACCGCTCGGCTCGACCCGCCATCCCTCAAAATCCATGTAAGACAAGTGGTGGAATGAACTTCCCCTGGGTGTCCGAACAGCAGAATCGCTCTCTGTCTTCAAACCAGACTGAAGACTCTCCTCTTCTGAGAGCACTTGGGCCAATAGTAGAGTGGTCACCTTATTGACTTGTGTTTAGTAGAGTCTAAGATTAGAGGATCTTTAAATTTCGAGTCTATTCAAACTAGTTGAGGTTATTTCTGAGTTAAGAGCAAATGACTTTTGTAAGTCGCTCTGGATAAGAGCTTCTGCTAAATGCCTTAAATATTGGAGTGTCCTGTGGTGTAGCAGTTCACACACGGGATGTGTAGATATTACATTAAGGGTGTGAACTAGTGTGTCTTCATGTGTAGCGTCTGTAGACGAGAAGCATGAACGCTGTGGTTGTACTGGTTCCATGGTGTAATGGTAAGCACTCTGGACTCTGAATCCAGCGATCCGAGTTCAAATCTCGGTGTGACCTGATGCTTTCGGGAAAAGTCTTGATGGAGACAGTTCACCCGAAATGTTTAGAGATAGGTGTAGGGGTAACGCTTGAAATAGTGTGGAAAAGTCTTGGGCAAGTCTTGATAGATCCTGAACTGGCTCCATAAAGGTCTTGTGTATTGTACTCCACTGCAGTCAATGTTCATTACAGTAAATATACAATTATTGAAAGTAAGTGAAAAGAGTGAAACCTCTTAATACAGGTCATTTACAATGTGTCTGCACCGAGTTAATTATTTTATTATTTTCTATTACCTTGGAGGCGATGCTGCTGGACACAGCGGTTCCACAGTGTAATGGTTAGCACTCTGGACTCTGAATCCAGCGATCCGATTTCAAATCTCGGTGGGACCTGTGGAAACCTTTTTAAGGTGGTGTGATTTCTTGTGTTTCACTTTCAGTTGTTGTAGAGGATTTTCTGCTTAGTCAACAAGACTTTCTTTCACCCCAAAACAGCATATTTTGGGGGGCAGTGAGCACAAGGTATCTAGTATAGACATAAAAATATGTGATGGTGAGTAATGCTTTAATGTAATGGGTAGAAGGCATGGGTAAAAAACTACACCCCTTCTGCCGAAACCCGGGATCGAACCAGGGACCTTTAGATCTTCAGTCTAACGCTCTCCCAACTGAGCTATTTCGGCTTGCAGGAGTTCAATGGTTGCGTTTTTGACGCGTCTAAGAATGGAAAAGTGTACAACCGTGAAGGGTAGACATCCTGAGATGCTTTTTTGGGGTAGTGATCACAAGTTCTCTACTTGGGCCACAGTAGACCACGGTAGTAGCCCGCCTCTCTGTGTCTCTGCTTTACAGGTAAATCTCACGTCATTTCACATTTTAGGAAATATTTATATGTATAAAAAAAATTTTCAAGCCAAATTTGTAAATAATGTTGAGCCTAATGTTGTTTTTAAAACCAAAAAGAAATCAATGTTTTTTTCCCCCCTTTATCTGAAATGTTCAAACAAAAAACGAACAAACGAACAAAAAACTTTCGTATATATATATATATATATATATATATATATATATATATATACTTTTTCTAATAATGCAAAATAAATAAATAAATAAATAAGGGCCCGTCCTAAAGCAGTAATAAACATGATGCCTTAACTCACTGCTGATACAGATGGGCTGTTTATTTTGCTATTACTCTTCGTTTTGGTTAGTGAATGTAGATAATTAGGTTGTATTTTTGTTTCTTTTTGTGGACAAAATATTTATTTGAATATGTTCTGACATTTTAATCACGTTTCCATCAAGAACGGACCAGCCCCTCCGTATTTGATGGCGATGGTCAAAAGCCGATCCGCACGGAGAGCCCTCCCAGCTTCAAGTACCGCTCGGCTCGACCCGCCATCCCTCAAAATCCATGTAAGACAAGTGGTGGAATGAACTTCCCCTGGGTGTCCGAACAGCAGAGTCGCTCGCTGTCTTCAAACCAGACTGAAGACCCTTCTTTTCTGAGAGCACTTGGGCCAATAGTAGAGTGGTCACCTTATTGACTTGTGTTTAGTAGAGTCTAAGATTAGAGGATCTTTAAATTTCGAGTCTATTCAAACTAGTTGAGGTTATTTCTGAGTTAAGAGCAAATGACTTTTGTAAGTCGCTCTGGATAAGAGCTTCTGCTAAATGCCTTAAATGTAAATGTAAATAAGTTGATTATCCTACAATAATACAATTGTTTAATATTTGAGTGTCCTGTGGTGTAGCAGTTCACACACGGGATGTGTAGATATTACATTAAGAGTCTGAACTAGTGTGCTTTATCTTAACGTGTAGCCTCTGTGGACGAGAAGCATGACCGTTGTGGGTGTACTGGTTCCATGGTGTAATGGTTAGCACTCTGGACTCTGAATCCAGCGATCCGAGTTCAAATCTCGGTGGGACCTGGTGCTTTTGGGAAAAGTCTTGATGGAGACAGTTCACCCGAAATGTTTAGAGATAGGTGTAGGGGTAACGCTTGAAATAGTGTGGAAAAGTCTTGGGCAAGTCTTGATAGATCCTGAACTGGCTCCATAAAGGTCTTGTGTATTGTACTCCACTGCAGTCACAGTTCATTACAGTAAATATACAATTATTGAAAGTAAGTGAAAAGAGTGAAACCTCTTTATATAGGTCATTTACAATGTGTCTGCACCGAGTTAATTATTTTATTATTTTCTATTACCTTGGAGGCGATGCTGCTGGACACAGCGGTTCCATAGTGTAATGGTTAGCACTCTGGACTCTGAATCCAGCGACCCGATTTCAAATCTCGGTGGGACCTGTGGAAACCTTTTTAAGGTGGTGTGATTTCTTGTGTTTCACTTTCAGTTGTTGTAGAGGATTTTCTGCTTAGTCAACAAGACTGTCTTTCACCCCAAAACAGCATATTTTGGGGGGCAGTGAGCACAAGGTATCTACTATAGACATAAAAATATGTGATGGTGAGTAATGCTTTAATGTAATGGGTAGAAGGCATGGGTAAAAAACTGCACCCCTTCTGCCGAAACCCGGGATCGAACCAGGGACCTTTAGATCTTCAGTCTAACGCTCTCCCAACTGAGCTATTTCGGCTTGCAGGAGTTCAATGGTTGCGTTTTTGACGCGTCTAAGAATGGAAAAGTGTACAACCGTGAAGGGTAGACATCCTGAGATGCTTTTTTGGGGTAGTGATCACAAGTTCTCTACTTGGGCCACAGTAGACCACGATAGTAGCCCGCCTCTCTGTGTCTCTGCTTTACAGGTAAATCTCACGTCATTCCAAATTTTAGGAAACGTTTATATTTATAAAAAAAAAAATTCAAACCAAATTTGTAAATAATGTTGAGCCTAATGTTGTTTTTAAATCCAAAAAGAAATCAATGTTTTTTTCTCTTTATCTCAAACGTTCAAACAAAAAACGAACAAACGAACAAAAAACTTTCGTTATTTCGTTAAGGTTATTTCTGAGTTAATACCAAATCACTTTTGTAAGTCGCTCTGGATAAGAGCTTCTGCTAAATGCCTTAAATGTAAATAAGTTGATTATCCTACAATAATACAATTGTTTAATATTTGAGTGTCCTGTGGTGTAGCAGTTCACACACGGGATGTGTAGATATTACATTAAGAGTCTGAACTAGTGTGCTTTATCTTAACGTGTAGCCTCTGTGGACGAGAAGCATGAACGTTGTGGGTGTACTGGTTCCATGGTGTAATGGTTAGCACTCTGGACTCTGAATCCAGCGATCCGAGTTCAAATCTCGGTGGGACCTGGTGCTTTTGGGAAAAGTCTTGATGGAGACAGTTCACCCGAAATGTTTAGAGATTATATTTAACGCTTGAAATAGTGTGGAAAAGTCTTGGGCAAGTCTTGATAGATCCTGAACTGGCTCCATAAAGGTCTTGTGTATTGTACTCCACTGCAGTCACAGTTCATTACAGTAAATATACAATTATTGAAAGTAAGTGAAAAGAGTGAAACCTCTTAATACAGGTCATTTACAATGTGTCTGCACCGAGTTAATTATTTTATTATTTTCTATTACCTTGGAGGCGATGCTGCTGGACACAGCGGTTCCATAGTGTAATGGTTAGCACTCTGGACTCTGAATCCAGCGATCCGATTTCAAATCTCGGTGGGACCTGCGGAAACCTTTTTTAAGGTGGTGTGATTTCTTGTGTTTCACTTTCAGTTGTTGTAGAGGATTTTCTGCTTAGTCAACAAGACTGTCTTTCACCCCAAAACAGCATATTTTGGGGGGCAGTGAGCACAAGGTATCTAGTATAGACATAAAAATATGTGATGGTGAGTAATGCTTTAATGGAATGGGTAGAAGGCATGGGTACAAAACTACACCCCTTCTGCCGAAACCCGGGATCGAACCAGGGACCTTTAGATCTTCAGTCTAACGCTCTCCCAACTGAGCTATTTCGGCTTGCAGGAGTTCAATGGCTTTTTTGGGGTAGTGATCACAAGTTCTCTACTTGGGCCACAGTAGACCACGGTAGTAGCCCGCCTCTCTGTGTCTCTGCTTTACAGGTAAATCTAACGTCATTCCACATTTTAGGAAATATTTATATGTATAAAAAAAATTTTCAAGCCAAATTTCTAAAAAATGTTGAGCCTAATGTTGTTTTTAAAACCAAAAAGAAATCAATGTTTTTTTTCCCCCTTTATCTGAAACGTTCAAACAAAAAACGAACAAACGAACAAAAAACTTTCGTATATATATATATATATATATATATATATATATATATATATACTTTTTCTAATAATGCAAAATAAATAAATAAATAAATAAGGGCCCGTCCTAAAGCAGTAATAAACATGATGCCTTAACTCACTGCTGATACAGATGGGCTGTATATTTAGCTATTACTCTTCGTTTTGGTTAGTGAATGTAGATAATTAGGTTGTATTTTTGTTTCTTTTTGTGGACAAAATATTTATTTGAATATGTTCTGATATTTTAATCACGTTTCCATCAAGAACGGACCAGCCCCTCCGTATTTGATGGCGATGGTCAAAAGCCGATCCGCACGGAGAGCCCTCCCAGCTTCAAGTACCGCTCGGCTCGACCCGCCATCCCTCAAAATCCATGTAAGACAAGTGGTGGAATGAACTTCCCCTGGGTGTCCGAACAGCAGAGTCGCTCGCTGTCTTCAAACCAGACTGAAGACCCTTCTTTTCTGAGAGCACTTGGGCCAATAGTAGAGTGGTCACCTTATTGACTTGTGTTTAGTAGAGTCTAAGATTAGAGGATCTTTAAATTTCGAGTCTATTCAAACTAGTTGAGGTTATTTCTGAGTTAAGAGCAAATGACTTTTGTAAGTCGCTCTGGATAAGAGCTTCTGCTAAATGCCTTAAATGTAAATGTAAATAAGTTGATTATCCTACAATAATACAATTGTTTAATATTTGAGTGTCCTGTGGTGTAGCAGTTCACACACGGGATGTGTAGATATTACATTAAGAGTCTGAACTAGTGTGCTTTATCTTAACGTGTAGCCTCTGTGGACGAGAAGCATGAACGTTGTGGGTGTACTGGTTCCATGGTGTAATGATTAGCACTCTGGACTCTGAATCCAGCGATCCGAGTTCAAATCTCGGTGGGACCTGATGCTTTTGGGAAAAGTCTTGATGGAGACAGTTCACCCGAAATGTTTAGAGATGATATTTAACGCTTGAAATAGTGTGGAAAAGTCTTGGGCAAGTCTTGATGGATCCTGAACTGGCTCCATAAAGGTCTTGTGTATTGTACTCCACTGCAGTCACAGTTCATTACAGTAAATATACAAACATTGAAAGCAAGTGAAAAGAGTGAAATCTCTTAATATAGGTCATTTACAATGTGTCTGCACCGAGTTAATTATTTTATTATTTTCTATTACAGAGAATTTCCCCACTGCGGGACTAATAAAGGACTATCTTAGGTACAAAAGACCACCCTTTCTGCTGAAACCCGGGATCGAACCAGGGACCTTTAGATCTTCAGTCTAACGCTCTCCCAACTGAGCTATTTCGGCTCGCAGGAATTTTATGGTTGCGTTTTTGACGCGTCTAAGAATGGAAAAGTGTACAACCGTGAAGGGTCGACATCCTGAGATTCTTTTTTGGGGTACTGATCATAAGTTCTCTACTTGGGCCACAGTAGACCACGATAGTAGCCCGCCTCTCTGTGTCTCTGCTTTACAGGTAAATCTCACGTCATTCCAAATTTTAGGAAATATTTATATTTATAAAAAAAAAAATTCTAACCAAATTTGTAAATAATGTTGAGCCTAATGTTGTTTTTAAATCCAAAAAGAAATCAATGTTTTTTTCTCTTTATCTCAAACGTTCAAACAAAAAACGAACAAACGAATAAAAAACTTTCGTTATTTCGTTAAGGTTATTTCTGAGTTAATACCAAATGACTTTTGTAAGTCGCTCTGGATAAGAGCTTCTGCTAAATGCCTTAAATGTAAATAAGTTGATTATCCTACAATAATACAATTGTTTAATATTTGAGTGTCCTGTGGTGTAGCAGTTCACACACGGGATGTGTAGATATTACATTAAGAGTCTGAACTAGTGTGCTTTATCTTAACGTGTAGCCTCTGTGGACGAGAAGCATGACCGTTGTGGGTGTACTGGTTCCATGGTGTAATGGTTAGCACTCTGGACTCTGAATCCAGCGATCCGAGTTCAAATCTCGGTGGGACCTGGTGCTTTTGGGAAAAGTCTTGATGGAGACAGTTCACCCGAAATGTTTAGAGATTATATTTAACGCTTGAAATAGTGTGGAAAAGTCTTGGGCAAGGCTTGATAGATCCTGAACTGGCTCCATAAAGGTCTTTTCTATTGTACTCCACTGCAGTCACAGTTCATTACAGTAAATATACAATTATTGAAAGTAAGTGAAAAGAGTGAAACCTCTTAATATAGGTCATTTACAATGTGTCTGCACCGAGTTAATTATTTTATTATTTTCTATTACCTTGGAGGCGATGCTGCTGGACACACCGGTTCCATAGTGTAATGGTTAGCACTCTGGACTCTGAATCCAGCGATCCGATTTCAAATCTCGGTGGGACCTGCGGAAACCTTTTTAAGGTGGTGTGATTTCTTGTGTTTCACTTTCAGTTGTTGTAGAGGATTTTCTGCTTAGTCAACAAGACTGTCTTTCACCCCAAAACAGCATATTTTGGGGGGCAGTGAGCACAAGGTATCTAGTATAGACATAAAAATATGTGATGGTGAGTAATGCTTTAATGTAATGGGTAGAAGGCATGGGTACAAAACTACACCCCTTCTGCCGAAACCCGGTATCGAACCAGGGACCTTTAGATCTTCAGTCTAACGCTCTCCCAACTGAGCTATTTCGGCTTGCAGGAGTTCAATGGTTGCGTTTTTGACGCGTCTAAGAATGGAAAAGTGTACAACCGTGAAGGGTAGACATCCTGAGATTCTTTTTTGGGGTAGTGATCACAAGTTCTCTACTTGGGCCACAGTAGACCACGGTAGTAGCCCGCCTCTCTGTGTCTCTGCTTTACAGGTAAATCTCACGTCATTCCACATTTTAGGAAATATTTATATGTATAAAAAAAAATTTCAAGCCAAATTTGTAAATAATGTTGAGCCTAATGTTGTTTTTAAAACCAAAAAGAAATCAATGTTTTTTTTCCCCCATTATCTGAAACGTTCAAACAAAAAACGAACAAACGAACAAAAAACTTTCGTATATATATATATATATATATATATATATATATATATATATATATATATATATATATATATATATATACTTTTTCTAATAATGCAAAATAAATAAATAAATAAATAAGGGCCCGTCCTAAAGCAGTAATAAACATGATGCCTTAACTCACTGCTGATACAGATGGGCTGTATATTTAGCTATTACTCTTCGTTTTGGTTAGTGAATGTAGATAATTAGGTTGTATTTTTGTTTCTTTTTGTGGACAAAATATTTATTTGAATATGTTCTGATATTTTAATCACGTTTCCATCAAGAACGGACCAGCCCCTCCGTATTTGATGGCGATGGTCAAAAGCCGATCCGCACGGAGAGCCCTCCCAGCTTCAAGTACCGCTCGGCTCGACCCGCCATCCCTCAAAATCCATGTAAGACAAGTGGTGGAATGAACTTCCCCTGGGTGTCCGAACAGCAGAGTCGCTCGCTGTCTTCAAACCAGACTGAAGACCCTTCTTTTCTGAGAGCACTTGGGCCAATAGTAGAGTGGTCACCTTATTGACTTGTGTTTAGTAGAGTCTAAGATTAGAGGATCTTTAAATTTCGAGTCTATTCAAACTAGTTGAGGTTATTTCTGAGTTAAGAGCAAATGACTTTTGTAAGTCGCTCTGGATAAGAGCTTCTGCTAAATGCCTTAAATGTAAATGTAAATAAGTTGATTATCCTACAATAATACAATTGTTTAATATTTGAGTGTCCTGTGGTGTAGCAGTTCACACACGGGATGTGTAGATATTACATTAAGAGTCTGAACTAGTGTGCTTTATCTTAACGTGTAGCCTCTGTGGACGAGAAGCATGAACGTTGTGGGTGTACTGGTTCCATGGTGTAATGGTTAGCACTCTGTACTCTGAATCCAGCGATCCGAGTTCAAATCTCGGTGGGACCTGATGCTTTTGGGAAAAGTCTTGATGGAGACAGTTCACCCGAAATGTTTAGAGATGATATTTAACGCTTGAAATAGTGTGGAAAAGTCTTGGGCAAGTCTTGATGGATCCTGAACTGGCTCCATAAAGGTCTTGTGTATTGTACTCCACTGCAGTCACAGTTCATTACAGTAAATATACAAACATTGAAAGCAAGTGAAAAGAGTGAAATCTCTTAATATAGGTCATTTACAATGTGTCTGCACCGAGTTAATTATTTTATTATTTTCTATTACAGAGAATTTCCCCACTGCGGGACTAATAAAGGACTATCTTAGGTACAAAAGACCACCCTTTCTGCCGAAACCCGGGATCGAACCAGGGACCTTTAGATCTTCAGTCTAACGCTCTCCCAACTGAGCTATTTCGGCTTGCAGGAGTTCAATGGTTGCGTTTTTGACGCGTCTAAGAATGGAAAAGTGTACAACCGTGAAGGGTAGACATCCTGAGATGCTTTTTTGGGGTAGTGATCACAAGTTCTCTACTTGGGCCACAGTAGACCACGATAGTAGCCCGCCTCTCTGTGTCTCTGCTTTACAGGTAAATCTCACGTCATTCCAAATTTTAGGAAACGTTTATATTTATAAAAAAAAAAATTCAAACCAAATTTGTAAATAATGTTGAGCCTAATGTTGTTTTTAAATCCAAAAAGAAATCAATGTTTTTTTCTCTTTATCTCAAACGTTCAAACAAAAAACGAACAAACGAACAAAAAACTTTCGTTATTTCGTTAAGGTTATTTCTGATTTAATACCAAATCACTTTTGTAAGTCGCTCTGGATAAGAGCTTCTGCTAAATGCCTTAAATGTAAATAAGTTGATTATCCTACAATAATACAATTGTTTAATATTTGAGTGTCCTGTGGTGTAGCAGTTCACACACGGGATGTGTAGATATTACATTAAGAGTCTGAACTAGTGTGCTTTATCTTAACGTGTAGCCTCTGTGGACGAGAAGCATGACCGTTGTGGGTGTACTGGTTCCATGGTGTAATGGTTAGCACTCTGGACTCTGAATCCAGCGATCCGAGTTCAAATCTCGGTGGGACCTGGTGCTTTTGGGAAAAGTCTTGATGGAGACAGTTCACCCGAAATGTTTAGAGATTATATTTAACGCTTGAAATAGTGTGGAAAAGTCTTGGGCAAGTCTTGATAGATCCTGAACTGGCTCCATAAAGGTCTTGTGTATTGTACTCCACTGCAGTCACAGTTCATTACAGTAAATATACAATTATTGAAAGTAAGTGAAAAGAGTGAAACCTCTTAATACAGGTCATTTACAATGTGTCTGCACCGAGTTAATTATTTTATTATTTTCTATTACCTTGGAGGCGATGCTGCTGGACACAGCGGTTCCATAGTGTAATGGTTAGCACTCTGGACTCTGAATCCAGCGATCCGATTTCAAATCTCGGTGGGACCTGCGGAAACCTTTTTAAGGTGGTGTGATTTCTTGTGTTTCACTTTCAGTTGTTGTAGAGGATTTTCTGCTTAGTCAACAAGACTGTCTTTCACCCCAAAACAGCATATTTTGGGGGGCAGTGAGCACAAGGTATCTAGTATAGACATAAAAATATGTGATGGTGAGTAATGCTTTAATGTAATGGGTAGAAGGCATGGGTACAAAACTACACCCCTTCTGCCGAAACCCGGGATCGAACCAGGGACCTTTAGATCTTCAGTCTAACGCTCTCCCAACTGAGCTATTTCGGCTTGCAGGAGTTCAATGGTTGCGTTTTTGACGCGTCTAAGAATGGAAAAGTGTACAACCGTGAAGGGTAGACATCCTGAGATGCTTTTTTGGGGTAGTGATCACAAGTTCTCTACTTGGGCCACAGTAGACCACGGTAGTAGCCCGCCTCTCTGTGTCTCTGCTTTACAGGTAAATCTCACGTCATTCCACATTTTAGGAAATATTTATATGTATAAAAAAAATTTCCAAGCCAAATTTGTAAATAATGTTGAGCCTAATGTTGTTTTTAAAACCAAAAAGAAATCAATGTTTTTTTTCCCCCTTTATCTGAAACGTTCAAACAAAAAACGAACAAACGAACAAAAAACTTTCGTATATATATATATATATATATATATATATATACTTTTTCTAATAATGCAAAATAAATAAATAAATAAATAAGGGCCCGTCCTAAAGCAGTAATAAACATGATGCCTTAACTCACTGCTGATACAGATGGGCTGTTTATTTTGCTATTACTCTTCGTTTTGGTTAGTGAATGTAGATAATTAGGTTGTATTTTTGTTTCTTTTTGTGGACAAAATATTTATTTGAATATGTTCTGATATTTTAATCACGTTTCCATCAAGAACGGACCAGCCCCTCCGTATTTGATGGCGATGGTCAAAAGCCGATCCGCACGGAGAGCCCTCCCAGCTTCAAGTACCGCTCGGCTCGACCCGCCATCCCTCAAAATCCATGTAAGACAAGTGGTGGAATGAACTTCCCCTGGGTGTCCGAACAGCAGAGTCGCTCGCTGTCTTCAAACCAGACTGAAGACCCTTCTTTTCTGAGAGCACTTGGGCCAATAGTAGAGTGGTCACCTTATTGACTTGTGTTTAGTAGAGTCTAAGATTAGAGGATCTTTAAATTTCGAGTCTATTCAAACTAGTTGAGGTTATTTCTGAGTTAAGAGCAAATGACTTTTGTAAGTCGCTCTGGATAAGAGCTTCTGCTAAATGCCTTAAATGTAAATGTAAATAAGTTGATTATCCTACAATAATACAATTGTTTAATATTTGAGTGTCCTGTGGTGTAGCAGTTCACACACGGGATGTGTAGATATTACATTAAGAGTCTGAACTAGTGTGCTTTATCTTAACGTGTAGCCTCTGTGGACGAGAAGCATGAACGTTGTGGTTGTACTGGTTTCATGGTGTAATGGTTAGCACTCTGGACTCTGAATCCAGCGATCCGAGTTCAAATCTCGGTGGGACCTGATGCTTTTGGGAAAAGTCTTGATGGAGACAGTTCACCCGAAATGTTTAGAGATGATATTTAACGCTTGAAATAGTGTGGAAAAGTCTTGGGCAAGTCTTGATGGATCCTGAACTGGCTCCATAAAGGTCTTGTGTATTGTACTCCACTGCAGTCACAGTTCATTACAGTAAATATACAAACATTGAAAGCAAGTGAAAAGAGTGAAATCTCTTAATATAGGTCATTTACAATGTGTCTGCACCGAGTTAATTATTTTATTATTTTCTATTACAGAGAATTTCCCCACTGCGGGACTAATAAAGGATTATCTTAGGTACAAAAGACCACCCCTTCTGCCGAAACCCGGGATCGAACCAGGGACCTTTAGATCTTCAGTCTAACGCTCTCCCAACTGAGCTATTTCGGCTCGCAGGAATTTTATGGTTGCGTTTTTGACGCGTCTAAGAATGGAAAAGTGTACAACCGTGAAGGGTCGACATCCTGAGATTCTTTTTTGGGGTACTGATCACAAGTTCTCTACTTGGGCCACAGTAGACCACGATAGTAGCCCGCCTCTCTGTGTCTCTGCTTTACAGGTAAATCTCACGTCATTCCAAATTTTAGGAAACGTTTATATTTATAAAAAAAAAAATTCAAACCAAATTTGTAAATAATGTTGAGCCTAATGTTGTTTTTAAATCCAAAAAGAAATCAATGTTTTTTTCTCTTTATCTCAAACGTTCAAACAAAAAACGAACAAACGAACAAAAAACTTTCGTTATTTCGTTAAGGTTATTTCTGAGTTAATACCAAATGACTTTTGTAAGTCGCTCTGGATAAGAGCTTCTGCTAAATGCCTTAAATGTAAATAAGTTGATTATCCTACAATAATACAATTGTTTAATATTTGAGTGTCCTGTGGTGTAGCAGTTCACACACGGGATGTGTAGATATTACATTAAGAGTCTGAACTAGTGTGCTTTATCTTAACGTGTAGCCTCTGTGGACGAGAAGCATGAACGTTGTGGTTGTACTGGTTCCATGGTGTAATGGTTAGCACTCTGGACTCTGAATCCAGCGATCCGAGTTCAAATCTCGGTGGGACCTGATGCTTTTGGGAAAAGTCTTGATGGAGACAGTTCACCCGAAATGTTTAGAGATGATATTTAACGCTTGAAATAGTGTGGAAAAGTCTTGGGCAAGTCTTGATGGATCCTGAACTGGCTCCATAAAGGTCTTGTGTATTGTACTCCACTGCAGTCACAGTTCATTACAGTAAATATACAAACATTGAAAGCAAGTGAAAAGAGTGAAATCTCTTAATATAGGTCATTTACAATGTGTCTGCACCGAGTTAATTATTTTATTATTTTCTATTACAGAGAATTTCCCCACTGCGGGACTAATAAAGGACTATCTTAGGTACAAAAGACCACCCCTTCTGCCGAAACCCGGGATCGAACCAGGGACCTTTAGATCTTCAGTCTAACGCTCTCCCAACTGAGCTATTTCGGCTCGCAGGAGTTTTATGGTTGCGTTTTTGACGCGTCTAAGAATGGAAAAGTGTACAACCGTGAAGGTTCGACATCCTGAGATTCTTTTTTGGGGTACTGATCACAAGTTCTCTACTTGGGCCACAGTAGACCACGATAGTAGCCCGCCTCTCTGTGTCTCTGCTTTACAGGTAAATCTCACGTCATTCCAAATTTTAGGAAACGTTTATATTTATAAAAAAAAAAATTCAAACCAAATTTGTAAATAATGTTGAGCCTAATGTTGTTTTTAAATCCAAAAAGAAATCAATGTTTTTTTCTCTTTATCTCAAACGTTCAAACAAAAAATGAACAAACGAACAAAAAACTTTCGTTATTTCGTTAAGGTTATTTCTGAGTTAATACCAAATGACTTTTGTAAGTCGCTCTGGATAAGAGCTTCTGCTAAATGCCTTAAATGTAAATAATTTGATTATCCTACAATAATACAATTGTTTAATATTTGAGTGTCCTGTGGTGTAGCAGTTCACACACGGGATGTGTAGATATTACATTAAGAGTCTGAACTAGTGTGCTTTATCTTAACGTGTAGCCTCTGTGGACGAGAAGCATGACCGTTGTGGGTGTACTGGTTCCATGGTGTAATGGTTAGCACTCTGGACTCTGAATCCAGCGATCCGAGTTCAAATCTCGGTGGGACTTGGTACTTTTGGGAAAAGTCTTGATGGAGACAGTTCACCCGAAATGTTTAGAGATTATATTTAACGCTTGAAATAGTGTGGAAAAGTCTTGGGCAAGTCTTGATAGATCCTGAACTGGCTCCATAAAGGTCTTGTGTATTGTACTCCACTGCAGTCACAGTTCATTACAGTAAATATACAATTATTGAAAGTAAGTGAAAAGAGTGAAACCTCTTAATATAGGTCATTTACAATGTGTCTGCACCGAGTTAATTATTTTATTATTTTCTATTACAGAGAATTTCCCCACTGCGGGACTAATAAAGGACTATCTTAGGTACAAAAGACCACCCCTTCTGCCGAAACCCGGGATCGAACCAGGGACCTTTAGATCTTCAGTCTAACGCTCTCCCAACTGAGCTATTTCGGCTAGCAGGAATTTTATGGTTGCGTTTTTGAGGCGTCTAAGAATGGAAAAGTGTACAACCGTGAAGGGTCGACATCCTGAGATTCTTTTTTGGGGTACTGATCACAAGTTCTCTACTTGGGCCACAGTAGACCACGATAGTAGCCCGCCTCTCTGTGTCTCTGCTTTACAGGTAAATCTCACGTCATTCCAAATTTTAGGAAACGTTTATATTTATATAAAAAAAAATTCAAACCAAATTTGTAAATAATGTTGAGCCTAATGTTGTTTTTAAATCCAAAAAGAAATCAATGTTTTTTTCTCTTTATCTCAAACGTTCAAACAAAAAACGAACAAACGAACAAAAAACTTTCGTTATTTCGTTAAGGTTATTTCTGAGTTAATACCAAATGACTTTTGTAAGTCGCTCTGGATAAGAGCTTCTGCTAAATGCCTTAAATGTAAATAAGTTGATTATCCTACAATAATACAATTGTTTAATATTTGAGTGTCCTGTGGTGTAGCAGTTCACACACGGGATGTGTAGATATTACATTAAGAGTCTGAACTAGTGTGCTTTATCTTAACGTGTAGCCTCTGTGGACGAGAAGCATGAACGTTGTGGGTGTACTGGTTCCATGGTGTAATGGTTAGCACTCTGGACTCTGAATCCAGCGATCCGATTTCAAATCTCGGTGGGACCTGCGGAAACCTTTTTAAGGTGGTGTGATTTCTTGTGTTTCACTTTCAGTTGTTGTAGAGGATTTTCTGCTTAGTCAACAAGACTGTCTTTCACCCCAAAACAGCATATTTTGGGGGGCAGTGAGCACAAGGTATCTAGTATAGACATAAAAATATGTGATGGTGAGTAATGCTTTAATGTAATGGGTAGAAGGCATGGGTACAAAACTACACCCCTTCTGCCGAAACCCGGGATCGAACCAGGGACCTTTAGATCTTCAGTCTAACGCTCTCCCAAATGAGCTATTTCGGCTTGCAGGAGTTCAATGGTTGCGTTTTTGACGCGTCTAAGAATGGAAAAGTGTACAACCGTGAAGGGTAGACATCCTGAGATTCTTTTTTGGGGTAGTGATCACAAGTTCTCTACTTGGGCCACAGTAGACCACGGTAGTAGCCCGCCTCTCTGTGTCTCTGCTTTACAGGTAAATCTCACGTCATTCCACATTTTAGGAAATATTTATATGTATAAAAAAAAATTTCAAGCCAAATTTGTAAATAATGTTGAGCCTAATGTTGTTTTTAAAACCAAAAAGAAATCAATGTTTTTTTTCCCCCATTATCTGAAACGTTCAAACAAAAAACGAACAAACGAACAAAAAACTTTCGTATATATATATATATATATATATATATATATATATATATATATATATATATATATATATACTTTTTCTAATAATGCAAAATAAATAAATAAATAAATAAGGGCCCGTCCTAAAGCAGTAATAAACATGATGCCTTAACTCACTGCTGATACAGATGGGCTGTTTATTTTGCTATTACTCTTCGTTTTGGTTAGTGAATGTAGATAATTAGGTTGTATTTTTGTTTCTTTTTGTGGACAAAATATTTATTTGAATATGTTCTGATATTTTAATCACGTTTCCATCAAGAACGGACCAGCCCCTCCGTATTTGATGGCGATGGTCAAAAGCCGATCCGCACGGAGAGCCCTCCCAGCTTCAAGTACCGCTCGGCTCGACCCGCCATCCCTCAAAATCCATGTAAGACAAGTGGTGGAATGAACTTCCCCTGGGTGTCCGAACAGCAGAGTCGCTCGCTGTCTTCAAACCAGACTGAAGACCCTTTTTTTCTGAGAGCACTTGGGCCAATAGTAGAGTGGTCACCTTATTGACTTGTGTTTAGTAGAGTCTAAGATTAGAGGATCTTTAAATTTCGAGTCTATTCAAACTAGTTGAGGTTATTTCTGAGTTAAGAGCAAATGACTTTTGTAAGTCGCTCTGGATAAGAGCTTCTGCTAAATGCCTTAAATGTAAATGTAAATAAGTTGATTATCCTACAATAATACAATTGTTTAATATTTGAGTGTCCTGTGGTGTAGCAGTTCACACACGGGATGTGTAGATATTACATTAAGAGTCTGAACTAGTGTGCTTTATCTTAACGTGTAGCCTCTGTGGACGAGAAGCATGAACGTTGTGGTTGTACTGGTTTCATGGTGTAATGGTTAGCACTCTGGACTCTGAATCCAGCGATCCGAGTTCAAATCTCGGTGGGACCTGATGCTTTTGGGAAAAGTCTTGATGGAGACAGTTCACCCGAAATGTTTAGAGATGATATTTAACGCTTGAAATAGTGTGGAAAAGTCTTGGGCAAGTCTTGATGGATCCTGAACTGGCTCCATAAAGGTCTTGTGTATTGTACTCCACTGCAGTCACAGTTCATTACAGTAAATATACAAACATTGAAAGCAAGTGAAAAGAGTGAAATCTCTTAATATAGGTCATTTACAATGTGTCTGCACCGAGTTAATTATTTTATTATTTTCTATTACAGAGAATTTCCCCACTGCGGGACTAATAAAGGATTATCTTAGGTACAAAAGACCACCCCTTCTGCCGAAACCCGGGATCGAACCAGGGACCTTTAGATCTTCAGTCTAACGCTCTCCCAACTGAGCTATTTCGGCTCACAGGAATTTTATGGTTGCGTTTTTGACGCGTCTAAGAATGGAAAAGTGTACAACCGTGAAGGGTCGACATCCTGAGATTCTTTTTTGGGGTACTGATCACAAGTTCTCTACTTGGGCCACAGTAGACCACGATAGTAGCCCGCCTCTCTGTGTCTCTGCTTTACAGGTAAATCTCACGTCATTCCAAATTTTAGGAAACGTTTATATTTATAAAAAAAAAAATTCAAACCAAATTTGTAAATAATGTTGAGCCTAATGTTGTTTTTAAATCCAAAAAGAAATCAATGTTTTTTTCTCTTTATCTCAAACGTTCAAACAAAAAACGAACAAACGAACAAAAAACTTTCGTTATTTCGTTAAGGTTATTTCTGAGTTAATACCAAATCACTTTTGTAAGTCGCTCTGGATAAGAGCTTCTGCTAAATGCCTTAAATGTAAATAAGTTGATTATCCTACAATAATACAATTGTTTAATATTTGAGTGTCCTGTGGTGTAGCAGTTCACACACGGGATGTGTAGATATTACATTAAGAGTCTGAACTAGTGTGCTTTATCTTAACGTGTAGCCTCTGTGGACGAGAAGCATGAACGTTGTGGTTGTACTGGTTCCATGGTGTAATGGTTAGCACTCTGGACTCTGAATCCAGCGATCCGAGTTCAAATCTCGGTGGGACCTGATGCTTTTGGGAAAAGTCTTGATGGAGACAGTTCACCCGAAATGTTTAGAGATGATATTTAACGCTTGAAATAGTGTGGAAAAGTCTTGGGCAAGTCTTGATGGATCCTGAACTGGCTCCATAAAGGTCTTGTGTATTGTACTCCACTGCAGTCACAGTTCATTACAGTAAATATACAAACATTGAAAGCAAGTGAAAAGAGTGAAATCTCTTAATATAGGTCATTTACAATGTGTCTGCACCGAGTTAATTATTTTATTATTTTCTATTACAGAGAATTTCCCCACTGCGGGACTAATAAAGGACTATCTTAGGTACAAAAGACCACCCCTTCTGCCGAAACCCGGGATCGAACCAGGGACCTTTAGATCTTCAGTCTAACACTCTCCCAACTGAGCTATTTCGGCTCGCAGGAGTTTTATGGTTGCGTTTTTGACGCGTCTAAGAATGGAAAAGTGTACAACCGTGAAGGTTCGACATCCTGAGATTCTTTTTTGGGGTACTGATCACAACTTCTCTACTTGGGCCACAGTAGACCACGATAGTAGCCCGCCTCTCTGTGTCTCTGCTTTACAGGTAAATCTCACGTCATTCCAAATTTTAGGAAACGTTTATATTTATAAAAAAAAAAATTCAAACCAAATTTGTAAATAATGTTGAGCCTAATGTTGTTTTTAAATCCAAAAAGAAATCAATGTTTTTTTCTCTTTATCTCAAACGTTCAAACAAAAAATGAACAAACGAACAAAAAACTTTCGTTATTTCGTTAAGGTTATTTCTGAGTTAATACCAAATCACTTTTGTAAGTCGCTCTGGATAAGAGCTTCTGCTAAATGCCTTAAATGTAAATAAGTTGATTATCCTACAATAATACAATTGTTTAATATTTGAGTGTCCTGTGGTGTAGCAGTTCACACACGGGATGTGTAGATATTACATTAAGAGTCTGAACTAGTGTGCTTTATCTTAACGTGTAGCCTCTGTGGACGAGAAGCATGAACGTTGTGGGTGTACTGGTTCCATGGTGTAATGGTTAGCACTCTGGACTCTGAATCCAGCGATCCGAGTTCAAATCTCGGTGGGACTTGGTACTTTTGGGAAAAGTCTTGATGGAGACAGTTCACCCGAAATGTTTAGAGATTATATTTAACGCTTGAAATAGTGTGGAAAAGTCTTGGGCAAGTCTTGATAGATCCTGAACTGGCTCCATAAAGGTCTTGTGTATTGTACTCCACTGCAGTCACAGTTCATTACAGTAAATATACAATTATTGAAAGTAAGTGAAAAGAGTGAAACCTCTTAATATAGGTCATTTACAATGTGTCTGCACCGAGTTAATTATTTTATTATTTTCTATTACCTTGGAGGCGATGCTGCTGGACACAGCGGTTCCATAGTGTAATGGTTAGCACTCTGGACTCTGAATCCAGCGATCCGATTTCAAATCTCGGTGGGACCTGCGGAAACCTTTTTAAGGTGGTGTGATTTCTTGTGTTTCACTTTCAGTTGTTGTAGAGTATTTTCTGCTTAGTCAACAAGACTCTCTTTCACCCCAAAACAGCATATTTTGGGGGGCAGTGAGCACAAGGTATCTAGTATAGACATAAAAATATGTGATGGTGAGTAATGCTTTAATGTAATGGGTAGAAGGCATGGGTACAAAACTACACCCCTTCTGCCGAAACCCGGGATCGAACCAGGGACCTTTAGATCTTCAGTCTAACGCTCTCCCAACTGAGCTATTTCGGCTTGCAGGAGTTCAATTGTTGCGTTTTTGACGCGTCTAAGAATGGAAAAGTGTACAACCGTGAAGGGTAGACATCCTGAGATGCTTTTTTGGGGTAGTGATCACAAGTTCTCTACTTGGGCCACAGTAGACCACGGTAGTAGCCCGCCTCTCTGTGTCTCTGCTTTACAGGTAAATCTCACGTCATTCCACATTTTAGGAAATATTTATATGTATAAAAAAAATTTTCAAGCCAAATTTGTAAATAATGTTGAGCCTAATGTTGTTTTTAAAACCAAAAAGAAATCAATGTTTTTTTTCCACCTTTATCTGAAACGTTCAAACAAAAAACGAACAAACGAACAAAAAACTTTTGTATATATATATATATATATATATATATATATATATATATATATATATATATATATATACATATATATACTTTTTCTAATAATGCAAAATAAATAAATAAGGGCCCGTCCTAAAGCAGTAATAAACATGATGCCTTAACTCACTGCTGATACAGATGGGCTGTATATTTAGCTATTACTCTTCGTTTTGGTTAGTGAATGTAGATAATTAGGTTGTATTTTTGTTTCTTTTTGTGGACAAAATATTTATTTGAATATGTTCTGATATTTTAATCACGTTTCCATCAAGAACGGACCAGCCCCTCCGTATTTGATGGCGATGGTCAAAAGCCGATCCGCACGGAGAGCCCTCCCAGCTTCAAGTACCGCTCGGCTCGACCCGCCATCCCTCAAAATCCATGTAAGACAAGTGGTGGAATGAACTTCCCCTGGGTGTCCGAACAGCAGAGTCGCTCGCTGTCTTCAAACCAGACTGAAGACCCTTCTTTTCTGAGAGCACTTGGGCCAATAGTAGAGTGGTCACCTTATTGACTTGTGTTTAGTAGAGTCTAAGATTAGAGGATCTTTAAATTTCGAGTCTATTCAAACTAGTTGAGGTTATTTCTGAGTTAAGAGCAAATGACTTTTGTAAGTCGCTCTGGATAAGAGCTTCTGCTAAATGCCTTAAATGTAAATGTAAATAAGTTGATTATCCTACAATAATACAATTGTTTAATATTTGAGTGTCCTGTGGTGTAGCAGTTCACACACGGGATGTGTAGATATTACATTAAGAGTCTGAACTAGTGTGCTTTATCTTAACGTGTAGCCTCTGTGGACGAGAAGCATGACCGTTGTGGGTGTACTGGTTCCATGGTGTAATGGTTAGCACTCTGGACTCTGAATCCAGCGATCCGAGTTCAAATCTCGGTGGGACCTGGTGCTTTTGGGAAAAGTCTTGATGGAGACAGTTCACCCGAAATGTTTAGAGATTATATTTAACGCTTGAAATAGTGTGGAAAAGTCTTGGGCAAGTCTTGATAGATCCTGAACTGGCTCCATAAAGGTCTTGTGTATTGTACTCCACTGCAGTCACAGTTCATTACAGTAAATATACAATTATTGAAAGTAAGTGAAAAGAGTGAAACCTCTTAATATAGGTCATTTACAATGTGTCTGCACCGAGTTAATTATTTTATTATTTTCTATTACCTTGGAGGCGATGCTGCTGGACACAGCGGTTCCATAGTGTAATGGTTAGCACTCTGGACTCTGAATCCAGCGATCCGATTTCAAATCTCGGTGGGACCTGCGGAAACCTTTTTAAGGTGGTGTGATTTCTTGTGTTTCACTTTCAGTTGTTGTAGAGGATTTTCTGCTTAGTCAACAAGACTGTCTTTCACCCCAAAACAGCATATTTTGGGGGGCAGTGAGCACAAGGTATCTAGTATAGACATAAAAATATGTGATGGTGAGTAATGCTTTAATGTAATGGGTAGAAGGCATGGGTACAAAACTACACCCCTTCTGCCGAAACCCGGGATCGAACCAGGGACCTTTAGATCTTCAGTCTAACGCTCTCCCAACTGAGCTATTTCGGCTTGCAGGAGTTCAATGGTTGCGTTTTTGACGCGTCTAAGAATGGAAAAGTGTACAACCGTGAAGGGTAGACATCCTGAGATGCTTTTTTGGGGTAGTGATCACAAGTTCTCTACTTGGGCCACAGTAGACCACGGTAGTAGCCCGCCTCTCTGTGTCTCTGCTTTACAGGTAAATCTCACGTCATTCCACATTTTAGGAAATATTTATATGTATAAAAAAAATTTCCAAGCCAAATTTGTAAATAATGTTGAGCCTAATGTTGTTTTTAAAACCAAAAAGAAATCAATGTTTTTTTTCCCCCTTTATCTGAAACGTTCAAACAAAAAACGAACAAACGAACAAAAAACTTTCGTATATATATATATATATATATATATATATATATATATATATATATATATATATATATATATACACTTTTTCTAATAATGCAAAATAAATAAATAAATAAATAAGGGCCCGTCCTAAAGCAGTAATAAACATGATGCCTTAACTCACTGCTGATACAGATGGGCTGTTTATTTTGCTATTACTCTTCGTTTTGGTTAGTGAATGTAGATAATTAGGTTGTATTTTTGTTTCTTTTTGTGGACAAAATATTTATTTGAATATGTTCTGATATTTTAATCACGTTTCCATCAAGAACGGACCAGCCCCTCCGTATTTGATGGCGATGGTCAAAAGCCGATCCGCACGGAGAGCCCTCCCAGCTTCAAGTACCGCTCGGCTCGACCCGCCATCCCTCAAAATCCATGTAAGACAAGTGGTGGAATGAACTTCCCCTGGGTGTCCGAACAGCAGAGTCGCTCGCTGTCTTCAAACCAGACTGAAGACCCTTCTTTTCTGAGAGCACTTGGGCCAATAGTAGAGCGGTCACCTTATTGACTTGTGTTTAGTAGAGTCTAAGATTAGAGGATCTTTAAATTTCGAGTCTATTCAAACTAGTTGAGGTTATTTCTGAGTTAAGAGCAAATGACTTTTGTAAGTCGCTCTGGATAAGAGCTTCTGCTAAATGCCTTAAATGTAAATGTAAATAAGTTGATTATCCTACAATAATACAATTGTTTAATATTTGAGTGTCCTGTGGTGTAGCAGTTCACACACGGGATGTGTAGATATTACATTAAGAGTCTGAACTAGTGTGCTTTATCTTAACGTGTAGCCTCTGTGGACGAGAAGCATGAACGTTGTGGTTGTACTGGTTCCATGGTGTAATGGTTAGCACTCTGGACTCTGAATCCAGCGATCCGAGTTCAAATCTCGGTGGGACCTGATGCTTTTGGGAAAAGTCTTGATGGAGACAGTTCACCCGAAATGTTTAGAGATGATATTTAACGCTTGAAATAGTGTGGAAAAGTCTTGGGCAAGTCTTGATGGATCCTGAACTGGCTCCATAAAGGTCTTGTGTATTGTACTCCACTGCAGTCACAGTTCATTACAGTAAATATACAAACATTGAAAGCAAGTGAAAAGAGTGAAATCTCTTAATATAGGTCATTTACAATGTGTCTGCACCGAGTTAATTATTTTATTATTTTCTATTACAGAGAATTTCCCCACTGCGGGACTAATAAAGGACTATCTTAGGTACAAAAGACCACCCCTTCTGCCGAAACCCGGGATCGAACCAGGGACCTTTAGATCTTCAGTCTAACGCTCTCCCAACTGAGCTATTTCGGCTCGCAGGAGTTTTATGGTTGCGTTTTTGACGCGTCTAAGAATGGAAAAGTGTACAACCGTGAAGGTTCGACATCCTGAGATTCTTTTTTGGGGTACTGATCACAAGTTCTCTACTTGGGCCACAGTAGACCACGATAGTAGCCCGCCTCTCTGTGTCTCTGCTTTACAGGTAAATCTCACGTCATTCCAAATTTTAGGAAACGTTTATATTTATAAAAAAAAAAATTCAAACCAAATTTGTAAATAATGTTGAGCCTAATGTTGTTTTTAAATCCAAAAAGAAATCAATGTTTTTTTCTCTTTATCTCAAACGTTCAAACAAAAAATGAACAAACGAACAAAAAACTTTCGTTATTTCGTTAAGGTTATTTCTGAGTTAATACCAAATCACTTTTGTAAGTCGCTCTGGATAAGAGCTTCTGCTAAATGCCTTAAATGTAAATAAGTTGATTATCCTACAATAATACAATTGTTTAATATTTGAGTGTCCTGTGGTGTAGCAGTTCACACACGGGATGTGTAGATATTACATTAAGAGTCTGAACTAGTGTGCTTTATCTTAACGTGTAGCCTCTGTGGACGAGAAGCATGACCGTTGTGGGTGTACTGGTTCCATGGTGTAATGGTTAGCACTCTGGACTCTGAATCCAGCGATCCGAGTTCAAATCTCGGTGGGACTTGGTACTTTTGGGAAAAGTCTTGATGGAGACAGTTCACCCGAAATGTTTAGAGATTATATTTAACGCTTGAAATAGTGTGGAAAAGTCTTGGGCAAGTCTTGATAGATCCTGAACTGGCTCCATAAAGGTCTTGTGTATTGTACTCCACTGCAGTCGCAGTTCATTACAGTAAATATACAATTATTGAAAGTAAGTGAAAAGAGTGAAACCTCTTAATATAGGTCATTTACAATGTGTCTGCACCGAGTTAATTATTTTATTATTTTCTATTACCTTGGAGGCGATGCTGCTGGACACAGCGGTTCCATAGTGTAATGGTTAGCACTCTGGACTCTGAATCCAGCGATCCGATTTCAAATCTCGGTGGGACCTGCGGAAACCTTTTTAAGGTGGTGTGATTTCTTGTGTTTCACTTTCAGTTGTTGTAGAGTATTTTCTGCTTAGTCAACAAGACTGTCTTTCACCCCAAAACAGCATATTTTGGGGGGCAGTGAGCACAAGGTATCTAGTATAGACATAAAAATATGTGATGGTGAGTAATGCTTTAATGTAATGGGTAGAAGGCATGGGTACAAAACTACACCCCTTCTGCCGAAACCCGGGATCGAACCAGGGACCTTTAGATCTTCAGTCTAACGCTCTCCCAACTGAGCTATTTCGGCTTGCAGGAGTTCAATGGTTGCGTTTTTGACGCGTCTAAGAATGGAAAAGTGTACAACCGTGAAGGGTAGACATCCTGAGATGCTTTTTTGGGGTAGTGATCACAAGTTCTCTACTTGGGCCACAGTAGACCACGATAGTAGCCCGCCTCTCTGTGTCTCTGCTTTACAGGTAAATCTCACGTCATTCCACATTTTAGGAAATATTTATATGTATAAAAAAAATTTTCAAGCCAAATTTGTAAATAATGTTGAGCCTAATGTTGTTTTTAAAACCAAAAAGAAATCAATGTTTTTTTTCCACCTTTATCTGAAACGTTCAAACAAAAAACGAACAAACGAACAAAAAACTTTCGTATATATATATATATATATATATATATATATATATATATATATATATATATATATATATATATATATATATATATACATATATATACTTTTTCTAATAATGCAAAATAAATAAATAAGGGCCCGTCCTAAAGCAGTAATAAACATGATGCCTTAACTCACTGCTGATACAGATGGGCTGTATATTTAGCTATTACTCTTCGTTTTGGTTAGTGAATGTAGATAATTAGGTTGTATTTTTGTTTCTTTTTGTGGACAAAATATTTATTTGAATATGTTCTGATATTTTAATCACGTTTCCATCAAGAATGGACCAGCCCCTCCGTATTTGATGGCGATGGTCAAAAGCCGATCCGCACGGAGAGCCCTCCCAGCTTCAAGTACCGCTCGGCTCGACCCGCCATCCCTCAAAATCCATGTAAGACAAGTGGTGGAATGAACTTCCCCTGGGTGTCCGAACAGCAGAGTCGCTCGCTGTCTTCAAACCAGACTGAAGACCCTTCTTTTCTGAGAGCACTTGGGCCAATAGTAGAGCGGTCACCTTATTGACTTGTGTTTAGTAGAGTCTAAGATTAGAGGATCTTTAAATTTCGAGTCTATTCAAACTAGTTGAGGTTATTTCTGAGTTAAGAGCAAATGACTTTTGTAAGTCGCTCTGGATAAGAGCTTCTGCTAAATGCCTTAAATGTAAATGTAAATAAGTTGATTATCCTACAATAATACAATTGTTTAATATTTGAGTGTCCTGTGGTGTAGCAGTTCACACACGGGATGTGTAGATATTACATTAAGAGTCTGAACTAGTGTGCTTTATCTTAACGTGTAGCCTCTGTGGACGAGAAGCATGACCGTTGTGGGTGTACTGGTTCCATGGTGTAATGGTTAGCACTCTGGACTCTGAATCCAGCGATCCGAGTTCAAATCTCGGTGGGACCTGGTGCTTTTGGGAAAAGTCTTGATGGAGACAGTTCACCCGAAATGTTTAGAGATTATATTTAACGCTTGAAATAGTGTGGAAAAGTCTTGGGCAAGTCTTGATAGATCCTGAACTGGCTCCATAAAGGTCTTGTGTATTGTACTCCACTGCAGTCACAGTTCATTACAGTAAATATACAATTATTGAAAGTAAGTGAAAAGAGTGAAACCTCTTAATATAGGTCATTTACAATGTGTCTGCACCGAGTTAATTATTTTATTATTTTCTATTACCTTGGAGGCGATGCTGCTGAACACAGTGGTTCCATAGTGTAATGGTTAGCACTCTGGACTCTGAATCCAGCGATCCGATTTCAAACTCGGTGGGACCTGCGGAAACCTTTTTAAGGTGGTGTGATTTCTTGTGTTTCACTTTCAGTTGTTGTAGAGGATTTTCTGCTTAGTCAACAAGACTGTCTTTCACCCCAAAACAGCATATTTTGGGGGGCAGTGAGCACAAGGTATCTAGTATAGACATAAAAATATGTGATGGTGAGTAATGCTTTAATGTAATGGGTAGAAGGCATGGGTACAAAACTACACCCCTTCTGCCGAAACCCGGGATCGAACCAGGGACCTTTAGATCTTCAGTCTAACGCTCTCCCAACTGAGCTATTTCGGCTTGCAGGAGTTCAATGGTTGCGTTTTTGACGCGTCTAAGAATGGAAAAGTGTACAACCGTGAAGGGTAGACATCCTGAGATGCTTTTTTGGGGTAGTGATCACAAGTTCTCTACTTGGGCCACAGTAGACCACGGTAGTAGCCCGCCTCTCTGTGTCTCTGCTTTACAGGTAAATCTCACGTCATTCCACATTTTAGGAAATATTTATATGTATAAAAAAAATTTCCAAGCCAAATTTGTAAATAATGTTGAGCCTAATGTTGTTTTTAAAACCAAAAAGAAATCAATGTTTTTTTTCCCCCTTTATCTGAAACGTTCAAACAAAAAACGAACAAACGAACAAAAAACTTTCGTATATATATATATATATATATATATATATATATATATATATATATATATATATATATATATATATATACTTTTTCTAATAATGCAAAATAAATAAATAAATAAATAAGGGCCCGTCCTAAAGCAGTAATAAACATGATGCCTTAACTCACTGCTGATACAGATGGGCTGTTTATTTTGCTATTACTCTTCGTTTTGGTTAGTGAATGTAGATAATTAGGTTGTATTTTTGTTTCTTTTTGTGGACAAAATATTTATTTGAATATGTTCTGATATTTTAATCACGTTTCCATCAAGAACGGACCAGCCCCTCCGTATTTGATGGCGATGGTCAAAAGCCGATCCGCACGGAGAGCCCTCCCAGCTTCAAGTACCGCTCGGCTCGACCCGCCATCCCTCAAAATCCATGTAAGACAAGTGGTGGAATGAACTTCCCCTGGGTGTCCGAACAGCAGAGTCGCTCGCTGTCTTCAAACCAGACTGAAGACCCTTCTTTTCTGAGAGCACTTGGGCCAATAGTAGAGCGGTCACCTTATTGACTTGTGTTTAGTAGAGTCTAAGATTAGAGGATCTTTAAATTTCGAGTCTATTCAAACTAGTTGAGGTTATTTCTGAGTTAAGAGCAAATGACTTTTGTAAGTCGCTCTGGATAAGAGCTTCTGCTAAATGCCTTAAATGTAAATGTAAATAAGTTGATTATCCTACAATAATACAATTGTTTAATATTTGAGTGTCCTGTGGTGTAGCAGTTCACACACGGGATGTGTAGATATTACATTAAGAGTCTGAACTAGTGTGCTTTATCTTAACGTGTAGCCTCTGTGGACGAGAAGCATGAACGTTGTGGTTGTACTGGTTCCATGGTGTAATGGTTAGCACTCTGGACTCTGAATCCAGCGATCCGAGTTCAAATCTCGGTGGGACCTGATGCTTTTGGGAAAAGTCTTGATGGAGACAGTTCACCCGAAATGTTTAGAGATGATATTTAACGCTTGAAATAGTGTGGAAAAGTCTTGGGCAAGTCTTGATGGATCCTGAACTGGCTCCATAAAGGTCTTGTGTATTGTACTCCACTGCAGTCACAGTTCATTACAGTAAATATACAATTATTGAAAGTAAGTGAAAAGAGTGAAACCTCTTAATATAGGTCATTTACAATGTGTCTGCACCGAGTTAATTATTTTATTATTTTCTATTACCTTGGAGGCGATGCTGCTGGACACAGCGGTTCCATAGTGTAATGGTTAGCACTCTGGACTCTGAATCCAGCGATCCGATTTCAAATCTCGGTGGGACCTGCGGAAACCTTTTTAAGGTGGTGTGATTTCTTGTGTTTCACTTTCAGTTGTTGTAGAGGATTTTCTGCTTAGTCAACAAGACTGTCTTTCACCCCAAAACAGCATATTTTGGGGGGCAGTGAGCACAAGGTATCTAGTATAGACATAAAAATATGTGATGGTGAGTAATGCTTTAATGTAATGGGTAGAAGGCATGGGTACAAAACTACACCCCTTCTGCCGAAACCCGGGATCGAACCAGGGACCTTTAGATCTTCAGGCTAACGCTCTCCCAACTGAGCTATTTCGGCTTGCAGGAGTTCAATGGTTGCGTTTTTGACGCGTCTAAGAATGGAAAAGTGTACAACCGTGAAGGGTAGACATCCTGAGATGCTTTTTTGGGGTAGTGATCACAAGTTCTCTACTTGGGCCACAGTAGACCACGGTAGTAGCCCGCCTCTCTGTGTCTCTGCTTTACAGGTAAATCTCACGTCATTCCACATTTTAGGAAATATTTATATGTATAAAAAAAATTTTCAAGCCAAATTTGTAAATAATGTTGAGCCTAATGTTGTTTTTAAAACCAAAAAGAAATCAATGTTTTTTTTCCACCTTTATCTGAAACGTTCAAACAAAAAACGAACAAACGAACAAAAAACTTTCGTATATATATATATATATATATATATATATATATATATATATATATATATATATATATATATACATATATATACTTTTTCTAATAATGCAAAATAAATAAATAAGGGCCCGTCCTAAAGCAGTAATAAACATGATGCCTTAACTCACTGCTGATACAGATGGGCTGTATATTTAGCTATTACTCTTCGTTTTGGTTAGTGAATGTAGATAATTAGGTTGTATTTTTGTTTCTTTTTGTGGACAAAATATTTATTTGAATATGTTCTGATATTTTAATCACGTTTCCATCAAGAACGGACCAGCCCCTCCGTATTTGATGGCGATGGTCAAAAGCCGATCCGCACGGAGAGCCCTCCCAGCTTCAAGTACCGCTCGGCTCGACCCGCCATCCCTCAAAATCCATGTAAGACAAGTGGTGGAATGAACTTCCCCTGGGTGTCCGAACAGCAGAGTCGCTCGCTGTCTTCAAACCAGACTGAAGACCCTTCTTTTCTGAGAGCACTTGGGCCAATAGTAGAGTGGTCACCTTATTGACTTGTGTTTAGTAGAGTCTAAGATTAGAGGATCTTTAAATTTCGAGTCTATTCAAACTAGTTGAGGTTATTTCTGAGTTAAGAGCAAATGACTTTTGTAAGTCGCTCTGGATAAGAGCTTCTGCTAAATGCCTTAAATGTAAATGTAAATAAGTTGATTATCCTACAATAATACAATTGTTTAATATTTGAGTGTCCTGTGGTGTAGCAGTTCACACACGGGATGTGTAGATATTACATTAAGAGTCTGAACTAGTGTGCTTTATCTTAACGTGTAGCCTCTGTGGACGAGAAGCATGACCGTTGTGGGTGTACTGGTTCCATGGTGTAATGGTTAGCACTCTGGACTCTGAATCCAGCGATCCGAGTTCAAATCTCGGTGGGACCTGGTGCTTTTGGGAAAAGTCTTGATGGAGACAGTTCACCCGAAATGTTTAGAGATTATATTTAACGCTTGAAATAGTGTGGAAAAGTCTTGGGCAAGTCTTGATAGATCCTGAACTGGCTCCATAAAGGTCTTGTGTATTGTACTCCACTGCAGTCACAGTTCATTACAGTAAATATACAATTATTGAAAGTAAGTGAAAAGAGTGAAACCTCTTAATATAGGTCATTTACAATGTGTCTGCACCGAGTTAATTATTTTATTATTTTCTATTACCTTGGAGGCGATGCTGCTGGACACAGCGGTTCCATAGTGTAATGGTTAGCACTCTGGACTCTGAATCCAGCGATCCGATTTCAAATCTCGGTGGGACCTGCGGAAACCTTTTTAAGGTGGTGTGATTTCTTGTGTTTCACTTTCAGTTGTTGTAGAGTATTTTCTGCTTAGTCAACAAGACTGTCTTTCACCCCAAAACAGCATATTTTGGGGGGCAGTGAGCACAAGGTATCTAGTATAGACATAAAAATATGTGATGGTGAGTAATGCTTTAATGTAATGGGTAGAAGGCATGGGTACAAAACTACACCCCTTCTGCCGAAACCCGGGATCGAACCAGGGACCTTTAGATCTTCAGTCTAACGCTCTCCCAACTGAGCTATTTCGACTTGCAGGAGTTCAATGGTTGCGTTTTTGACGCGTCTAAGAATGGAAAAGTGTACAACCGTGAAGGGTAGACATCCTGAGATGCTTTTTTGGGGTAGTGATCACAAGTTCTCTACTTGGGCCACAGTAGACCACGGTAGTAGCCCGCCTCTCTGTGTCTCTGCTTTACAGGTAAATCTCACGTCATTCCACATTTTAGGAAATATTTATATGTATAAAAAAAATTTCCAAGCCAAATTTGTAAATAATGTTGAGCCTAATGTTGTTTTTAAAACCAAAAAGAAATCAATGTTTTTTTTCCCCCTTTATCTGAAACGTTCAAACAAAAAACGAACAAACGAACAAAAAACTTTCGTATATATATATATATATATATATATATATATATATATATATATATATATATATATATATACTTTTTCTAATAATGCAAAATAAATAAATAAATAAATAAGGGCCCGTCCTAAAGCAGTAATAAACATGATGCCTTAACTCACTGCTGATACAGATGGGCTGTTTATTTTGCTATTACTCTTCGTTTTGGTTAGTGAATGTAGATAATTAGGTTGTATTTTTGTTTCTTTTTGTGGACAAAATATTTATTTGAATATGTTCTGATATTTTAATCACGTTTCCATCAAGAACGGACCAGCCCCTCCGTATTTGATGGCGATGGTCAAAAGCCGATCCGCACGGAGAGCCCTCCCAGCTTCAAGTACCGCTCGGCTCGACCCGCCATCCCTCAAAATCCATGTAAGACAAGTGGTGGAATGAACTTCCCCTGGGTGTCCGAACAGCAGAGTCGCTCGCTGTCTTCAAACCAGACTGAAGACCCTTCTTTTCTGAGAGCACTTGGGCCAATAGTAGAGTGGTCACCTTATTGACTTGTGTTTAGTAGAGTCTAAGATTAGAGGATCTTTAAATTTCGAGTCTATTCAAACTAGTTGAGGTTATTTCTGAGTTAAGAGCAAATGACTTTTGTAAGTCGCTCTGGATAAGAGCTTCTGCTAAATGCCTTAAATGTAAATGTAAATAAGTTGATTATCCTACAATAATACAATTGTTTAATATTTGAGTGTCCTGTGGTGTAGCAGTTCACACACGGGATGTGTAGATATTACATTAAGAGTCTGAACTAGTGTGCTTTATCTTAACGTGTAGCCTCTGTGGACGACAAGCATGAACGTTGTGGGTGTACTGGTTCCATGGTGTAATGGTTAGCACTCTGGACTCTGAATCCAGGGATCCGAGTTCAAATCTCGGTGGGACCTGGTGCTTTTGGGAAAAGTCTTGATGGAGACAGTTCACCCGAAATGTTTAGAGATGATATTTAACGCTTGAAATAGTGTGGAAAAGTCTTGGGCAAGTCTTGATGGATCCTGAACTGGCTCCATAAAGGTCTTGTGTATTGTACTCCACTGCAGTCACAGTTCATTACAGTAAATATACAAACATTGAAAGCAAGTGAAAAGAGTGAAATCTCTTAATATAGGTCATTTACAATGTGTCTGCACCGAGTTAATTATTTTATTATTTTCTATTACAGAGAATTTCACCACTGCGGGACTAATAAAGGACTATCTTAGGTACAAAAGACCACCCCTTCTGCCGAAACCCGGGATCGAACCAGGGACCTTTAGATCTTCAGTCTAACGCTCTCCCAACTGAGCTATTTCGGCTTGCAGGAGTTCAATGGTTGCGTTTTTGACGCGTCTAAGAATGGAAAAGTGTACAACCGTGAAGGGTAGACATCCTGAGATGCTTTTTTGGGGTAGTGATCACAAGTTCTCTACTTGGGCCACAGTAGACCACGGTAGTAGCCCGCCTCTCTGTGTCTCTGCTTTACAGGTAAATCTCACGTCATTCCACATTTTAGGAAATATTTATATGTATAAAAAAAATTTCCAAGCCAAATTTGTAAATAATGTTGAGCCTAATGTTGTTTTTAAAACCAAAAAGAAAGCAATGTTTTTTTTCCCCCTTTATCTGAAACGTTCAAACAAAAAACGAACAAACAAACAAAAAACTTTCGTATATATATATATATATATATATATATATATATATATATATATATATATACTTTTTCTAATAATGCAAAATAAATAAATAAATAAATAAGGGCCTGTCCTAAAGCAGTAATAAACATGATGCCTTAACTCACTGCTGATACAGATGGGCTGTTTATTTTGCTATTACTCTTCGTTTTGGTTAGTGAATGTAGATAATTAGGTTGTATTTTTGTTTCGTTTTGTGGACAAAATATTTATTTGAATATGTTCTGATATTTTAATCACGTTTCCATCAAGAACGGACCAGCCCCTCCGTATTTGATGGCGATGGTCAAAAGCCGATCCGCACGGAGAGCCCTCCCAGCTTCAAGTACCGCTCGGCTCGACCCGCCATCCCTCAAAATCCATGTAAGACAAGTGGTGGAATGAACTTCCCCTGGGTGTCCGAACAGCAGAGTCGCTCGCTGTCTTCAAACCAGACTGAAGACCCTTCTTTTCTGAGAGCACTTGGGCCAATAGTAGAGTGGTCACCTTATTGACTTGTGTTTAGTAGAGTCTAAGATTAGAGGATCTTTAAATTTCGAGTCTATTCAAACTAGTTGAGGTTATTTCTGAGTTAAGAGCAAATGACTTTTGTAAGTCGCTCTGGATAAGAGCTTCTGCTAAATGCCTTAAATGTAAATGTAAATAAGTTGATTATCCTACAATAATACAATTGTTTAATATTTGAGTGTCCTGTGGTGTAGCAGTTCACACACGGGATGTGTAGATATTACATTAAGAGTCTGAACTAGTGTGCTTTATCTTAACGTGTAGCCTCTGTGGACGAGAAGCATGAACGTTGTGGGTGTACTGGTTCCATGGTGTAATGGTTAGCACTCTGGACTCTGAATCCAGCGATCCGAGTTCAAATCTCGGTGGGACCTGATGCTTTTGGGAAAAGTCTTGATGGAGACAGTTCACCCGAAATGTTTAGAGATGATATTTAACGCTTGAAATAGTGTGGAAAAGTCTTGGGCAAGTCTTGATGGATCCTGAACTGGCTCCATAAAGGTCTTGTGTATTGTACTCCACTGCAGTCACAGTTCATTACAGTAAATATACAAACATTGAAAGCAAGTGAAAAGAGTGAAATCTCTTAATATAGGTCATTTACAATGTGTCTGCACCGAGTTAATTATTTTATTATTTTCTATTACAGAGAATTTCCCCACTGCGGGACTAATAAAGGACTATCTTAGGTACAAAAGACCACCCCTTCTGCCGAAACCCGGGATCGAACCAGGGACCTTTAGATCTTCAGTCTAACGCTCTCCCAACTGAGCTATTTCGGCTCGCAGGAGTTTTATGGTTGCGTTTTTGACGCGTCTAAGAATGGAAAAGTGTACAACCGTGAAGGGTCGACATCCTGAGATTCTTTTTTGGGGTACTGATCACAAGTTCTCTACTTGGGCCACAGTAGACCACGATAGTAGCCCGCCTCTCTGTGTCTCTGCTTTACAGGTAAATCTCACGTCATTCCAAATTTTAGGAAACGTTTATATTTATAAAAAAAAAAATTCAAACCAAATTTGTAAATAATGTTGAGCCTAATGTTGTTTTTAAATCCAAAAAGAAATCAATGTTTTTTTCTCTTTATCTCAAACGTTCAAACAAAAAACGAACAAAAAACTTTCGTTATTTCGTTAAGGTTATTTCTGAGTTAATACCAAATCACTTTTGTAAGTCGCTCTGGATAAGAGCTTCTGCTAAATGCCTTAAATGTAAATAAGTTGATTATCCTACAATAATACAATTGTTTAATATTTGAGTGTCCTGTGGTGTAGCAGTTCACACACGGGATGTGTAGATATTACATTAAGAGTCTGAACTAGTGTGCTTTATCTTAACGTGTAGCCTCTGTGGACGAGAAGCATGACCGTTGTGGGTTTACTGGTTCCATGGTGTAATGGTTAGCACTCTGGACTCTGAATCCAGCGATCCGAGTTCAAATCTCGGTGGGACCTGGTGCTTTTGGGAAAAGTCTTGATGGAGACAGTTCACACGAAATGTTTAGAGATGATATTTAACGCTTGAAATAGTGTGGAAAAGTCTTGGGCAAGTCTTGATAGATCCTGAACTGGCTCCATAAAGGTCTTGTGTATTGTACTCCACTGCAGTCACAGTTCATTACAGTAAATATACAATTATTGAAAGTAAGTGAAAAGAGTGAAACCTCTTAATATAGGTCATTTACAATGTGTCTGCACCGAGTTAATTATTTTATTATTTTCTATTACCTTGGAGGCGATGCTGCTGGACACAGCGGTTCCATAGTGTAATGGTTAGCACTCTGGACTCTGAATCCAGCGATCCGATTTCAAATCTCGGTGGGACCTGCGGAAACCTTTTTAAGGTGGTGTGATTTCTTGTGTTTCACTTTCAGTTGTTGTAGAGGATTTTCTGCTTAGTCAACAAGACTGTCTTTCACCCCAAAACAGCATATTTTGGGGGGCAGTGAGCACAAGGTATCTAGTATAGACATAAAAATATGTGATGGTGAGTAATGCTTTAATGGAATGGGTAGAAGGCATGGGTACAAAACTACACCCCTTCTGCCGAAACCCGGGATCGAACCAGGGACCTTTAGATCTTCAGTCTAACGCTCTCCCAACTGAGCTATTTCGGCTTGCAGGAGTTCAATGGTTGCGTTTTTGACGCGTCTAAGAATGGAAAAGTGTACAACCGTGAAGGGGAGACATCCTGAGATGCTTTTTTGGGGTAGTGATCACAAGTTCTCTATTTGGGCCACAGTAGACCACGGTAGTAGCCCGCCTCTCTGTGTCTCTGCTTTACAGGTAAATCTCACGTCATTCCACATTTTAGGAAATATTTATATGTATAAAAAAAAATTTCAAGCCAAATTTGTAAATAATGTTGAGCCTAATGTTGTTTTTAAAACCAAAAAGAAATCAATGTTTTTTTTCCCCCTTTATCTGAAACGTTCAAACAAAAAACGAACAAACGAACAAAAAACTTTCGTATATATATATATATATATATATATATATATATATATATATATATATACTTTTTCTAATAATGCAAAATAAATAAATAAATAAATAAGGGCCCGTCCTAAAGCAGTAATAAACATGATGCCTTAACTCACTGCTGATACAGATGGGCTGTTTATTTTGCTATTACTCTTCGTTTTGGTTAGTGAATGTAGATAATTAGGTTGTATTTTTGTTTCTTTTTGTGGACAAAATATTTATTTGAATATGTTCTGATATTTTAATCACGTTTCCATCAAGAACGGACCAGCCCCTCCGTATTTGATGGCGATGGTCAAAAGCCGATCCGCACGGAGAGCCCTCCCAGCTTCAAGTACCGCTCGGCTCGACCCGCCATCCCTCAAAATCCATGTAAGACAAGTGGTGGAATGAACTTCCCCTGGGTGTCCGAACAGCAGAGTCGCTCGCTGTCTTCAAACCAGACTGAAGACCCTTCTTTTCTGAGAGCACTTGGGCCAATAGTAGAGTGGTCACCTTATTGACTTGTGTTTAGTAGAGTCTAAGATTAGAGGATCTTTAAATTTCGAGTCTATTCAAACTAGTTGAGGGTATTTCTGAGTTAAGAGCAAATGACTTTTGTAAGTCGCTCTGGATAAGAGCTTCTGCTAAATGCCTTAAATGTAAATGTAAATAAGTTGATTATCCTACAATAATACAATTGTTTAATATTTGAGTGTCCTGTGGTGTAGCAGTTCACACACGGGATGTGTAGATATTACATTAAGAGTCTGAACTAGTGTGCTTTATCTTAACGTGTAGCCTCTGTGGACGAGAAGCATGAACGTTGTGGGTGTACTGGTTCCATGGTGTAATGGTTAGCACTCTGGACTCTGAATCCAGCGATCCGAGTTCAAATCTCGGTGGGACCTGATGCTTTTGGGAAAAGTCTTGATGGAGACAGTTCACCCGAAATGTTTAGAGATGATATTTAACGCTTGAAATAGTGTGGAAAAGTCTTGGGCAAGTCTTGATGGATCCTGAACTGGCTCCATAAAGGTCTTGTGTATTGTACTCCACTGCAGTCACAGTTCATTACAGTAAATATACAAACATTGAAAGCAAGTGAAAAGAGTGAAATCTCTTAATATAGGTCATTTACAATGTGTCTGCACCGAGTTAATTATTTTTTTATTTTCTATTACAGAGAATTTCCCCACTGCGGGACTAATAAAGGACTATCTTAGGTACAAAAGACCACCCCTTCTGCCGAAACCCGGTATCGAACCAGGGACCTTTAGATCTTCAGTCTAACGCTCTCCCAACTGAGCTATTTCGGCTCGCAGGAGTTTTATGGTTGCGTTTTTGACGCGTCTAAGAATGGAAAAGTGTCCAACCGTGAAGGGTCGACATCCTGAGATTCTTTTTTGGGGTACTGATCACAAGTTCTCTACTTGGGCCACAGTAGACCACGATAGTAGCCCGCCTCTCTGTGTCTCTGCTTTACAGGTAAATCTCACGTCATTCCAAATTTTAGGAAACGTTTATATTTATAAAAAAAAAATATTCAAACCAAATTTGTAAATAATGTTGAGCCTAATGTTGTTTTTAAATCCAAAAAGAAATCAATGTTTTTTTCTCTTTATCTCAAACGTTCAAACAAAAAACGAACAAAAAACTTTCGTTATTTCGTTAAGGTTATTTCTGAGTTAATACCAAATGACTTTTGTAAGTCGCTCTGGATAAGAGCTTCTGCTAAATGTAAATGTAAATAAGTTGATTATCCTACAATAATACAATTGTTTAATATTTGAGTGTCCTGTGGTGTAGCAGTTCACACACGGGATGTGTAGATATTACATTAAGAGTCTGAACTAGTGTGCTTTATCTTAACGTGTAGCCTCTGTGGACGAGAAGCATGAACGTTTTGGGTGTACTGGTTCCATGGTGTAATGGTTAGCACTCTGGACTCTGAATCCAGCGATCCGAGTTCAAGTCTCGGTGGGACCTGATGCTTTTGGGAAAAGTCTTGATGGAGACAGTTCACCCGAAATGTTTAGAGATGATATTTAACGCTTGAAATAGTGTGGAAAAGTCTTGGGCAAGTCTTGATGGATCCTGAACTGGCTCCATAAAGGTCTTGTGTATTGTACTCCACTGCAGTCACAGTTCATTACAGTAAATATACAAACATTGAAAGCAAGTGAAAAGAGTGAAATCTCTTAATATAGGTCATTTACAATGTGTCTGCACCGAGTTAATTATTTTATTATTTTCTATTACAGAGAATTTCCCCACTGCGGGACTAATAAAGGACTATCTTAGGTACAAAAGACCACCCCTTCTGCCGAAACCCGGGATCGAACCAGGGACCTTTAAATATTCAGTCTAACGCTCTCCCAACTGAGCTATGTCGGCTCGCAGTAATTTTATGGTTGCGTTTTTGACGCGTCTAAGAATGGAAAAGTGTACAACCGTGAAGGGTCGACATCCTGAGATTCTTTTTTGGGGTACTGATCACAAGTTCTCTACTTGGGCCACAGTAGACCACGATAGTAGCCCGCCTCTCTGTGTCTCTGCTTTACAGGTAAATCTCACGTCATTCCAAATTTTAGGAAACGTTTATATTTATAAAAAAAATATTCAAACCAAATTTGTAAATAATGTTGAGCCTAATGTTGTTTTTAAATCCAAAAAGAAATCAATGTTTTTTTCTCTTTATCTCAAACGTTCAAACAAAAAACGAACAAACGAACAAAAAACTTTCGTTATTTCGTTAAGGTTATTTCTGAGTTAATACCAAATCACTTTTGTAAGTCGCTCTGGATAAGAGCTTCTGCTAAATGCCTTAAATGTAAATGTAAATAAGTTGATTATCCTACAATAATACAATTGTTTAATATTTGAGTGTCCTGTGGTGTAGCAGTTCACACACGGGATGTGTAGATATTACATTAAGAGTCTGAACTAGTGTGCTTTATCTTAACGTGTAGCCTCTGTGGACGAGAAGCATGACCGTTGTGGGTGTACTGGTTCCATGGTGTAATGGTTAGCACTCTGGACTCTGAATCCAGCGATCCGAGTTCAAATCTCGGTGGGACCTGGTGCTTTTGGGAAAAGTCTTGATGGAGACAGTTCACCCGAAATGTTTAGAGATTATATTTAACGCTTGAAATAGTGTGGAAAAGTCTTGGGCAAGTCTTGATAGATCCTGAACTGGCTCCATAAAGGTCTTGTGTATTGTACTCCACTGCAGTCACAGTTCATTACAGTAAATATACAATTATTGAAAGTAAGTGAAAAGAGTGAAACCTCTTAATATAGGTCATTTACAATGTGTCTGCACCGAGTTAATTATTTTATTATTTTCTATTACCTTGGAGGCGATGCTGCTGGACACAGCGGTTCTATAGTGTAATGGTTAGCACTCTGGACTCTGAATCCAGCGATCCGATTTCAAATCTCGGTGGGACCTGCGGAAACCTTTTTAAGGTGGTGTGATTTCTTGTGTTTCACTTTCAGTTGTTGTAGAGGATTTTCTGCTTAGTCAACAAGACTGTCTTTCACCCCAAAACAGCATATTTTGGGGGGCAGTGAGCACAAGGTATCTAGTATAGACATAAAAATATGTGACGGTGAGTAATGCTTTAATGTAATGGGTAGAAGGCATGGGTACAAAACTAAACCCCTTCGGCCGAAACCCGGGATCGAACCAGGGACCTTTAGATCTTCAGGCTAACGCTCTCCCAACTGAGCTATTTCGGCTTGCAGGAGTTAAATGGTTGCGTTTTTGACGCGTCTAAGAATGGAAAAGTGTACAACCGTGAAGGGTAGACATCCTGAGATGCTTTTTTGGGGTAGTGATCACAAGTTCTCTACTTGGGCCACAGTAGACCACGATAGTAGCCCGCCTCTCTGTGTCTCTGCTTTACAGGTAAATCTCACGTCATTCCAAATTTTAGGAAACGTTTATATTTATAAAAAAAAAAATTCTAACCAAATTTGTAAATAATGTTGAGCCTAATGTTGTTTTTAAATCCAAAAAGAAATCAATGTTTTTTTCTCTTTATCTCAAACGTTCAAACAAAAAACGAACAAACGAACAAAAAACTTTCGTTATTTCGTTAAGGTTATTTCTGAGTTAATACCAAATCACTTTTGTAAGTCGCTTTGGATAAGAGCTTCTGTTAAATGCCTTAAATGTAAATAAGTTGATTATCCTACAATAATACAATTGTTTAATATTTGAGTGTCCTGTGGTGTAGCAGTTCACACACGGGATGTGTAGATATTACATTAAGAGTCTGAACTAGTGTGCTTTATCTTAACGTGTAGCCTCTGTGGACGAGAAGCATGACCGTTGTGGGTGTACTGGTTCCATGGTGTAATGGTTAGCACTCTGGACTCTGAATCCAGCGATCCGAGTTCAAATCTCGGTGGGACCTGGTGCTTTTGGGAAAAGTCTTGATGGAGACAGTTCACCCGAAATGTTTAGAGATTATATTTAACGCTTGAAAAAGTGTGGAAAAGTCTTGGGCAAGTCTTGATAGATCCTGAACTGGCTCCATAAAGGTCTTGTGTATTGTACTCCACTCTACAATTATTGAAAGCAAGTGAAAAGAGTGAAACCTCTTAATATAGGTCATTTACAATGTGTCTGCACCGAGTTAATTATTTTATTATTTTCTATTACCTTGGAGGCGATGCTGCTGGACACAGCGGTTCCATAGTGTAATGGTTAGCACTATGGACTCTGAATCCAGCGATCAGATTTCAAATCTCGGTGGGACCTGCGGAAACCTTTTTAAGGTGGTGTGATTTCTTGTGTTTCACTTTCAGTTGTTGTAGAGGATTTTCTGCTTAGTCAACAAGACTGTCTTTCACCCCAAAACAGCATATTTTGGGGGGCAGTGAGCACAAGGTATCTAGTATAGACATAAAAATATGAGATGGTGAGTAATGCTTTAATGTAATGGGTAGAAGGCATGGGTACAAAACTACACCCCTTCTGCCGAAACCCGGGATCGAACCAGGGACCTTTAGATCTTCAGTCTAACGCTCTCCCAACTGAGCTATTTCGGCTTGCAGGAGTTCAATGGTTGCGTTTTTGACGCGTCTAAGAATGGAAAAGTGTACAACCGTGAAGGGTAGACATCCTGAGATGCTTTTTTGGGGTAGTGATCACAAGTTCTCTACTTGGGCCACAGTAGACCACGGTAGTAGCCCGCCTCTCTGTGTCTCTGCTTTACAGGTAAATCTCACGTCATTCCACATTTTAGGAAATATTTATATGTATAAAAAAAATTTTCAAGCCAAATTTGTAAATAATGTTGAGCCTAATGTTGTTTTTAAAACCAAAAAGAAATCAATGTTTTTTTTCCCCCTTTATCTGAAACGTTCAAACAAAAAACGAACAAACGAACAAAAAACTTTCGTATATATATATATATATATATATATATATATATATATATATACATACTTTTTCTAATAATGCAAAATAAATAAATAAATAAATAAGGGCCCGTCCTAAAGCAGTAATAAACATGATGCCTTTACATCACTGCTGATACAGATGGGCTGTTTATTTTGCTATTACTCTTCGTTTTGGTTAGTGAATGTAGATAATTAGGTTGTATTTTTGTTTCTTTTTGTGGACAAAATATTTATTTGAATATGTTCTGATATTTTAATCACGTTTCCATCAAGAACGGACCAGCCCCTCCGTATTTGATGGCGATGGTCAAAAGCCGATCCGCACGGAGAGCCCTCCCAGCTTCAAGTACCGCTCGGCTCGACCCGCCATCCCTCAAAATCCATGTAAGACAAGTGGTGGAATGAACTTCCCCTGGGTGTCCGAACAGCAGAGTCGCTCGCTGTCTTCAAACCAGACTGAAGACCCTTCTTTTCTGAGAGCACTTGGGCCAATAGTAGAGTGGTCACCTTATTGACTTGTGTTTAGTAGAGTCTAAGATTAGAGGATCTTTAAATTTCGAGTCTATTCAAACTAGTTGAGGTTATTTCTGAGTTAAGAGCAAATGACTTTTGTAAGTCGCTCTGGATAAGAGCTTCTGCTAAATGCCTTAAATGTAAATGTAAATAAGTTGATTATCCTACAATAATACAATTGTTTAATATTTGAGTGTCCTGTGGTGTAGCAGTTCACACACGGGATGTGTAGATATTACATTAAGAGTCTGAACTAGTGTGCTTTATCTTAACGTGTAGCCTCTGTGGACGAGAAGCATGACCGTTGTGGGTGTACTGGTTCCATGGTGTAATGGTTAGCACTCTGGACTCTGAATCCAGCGATCCGAGTTCAAATCTCGGTGGGACATGATGCTTTTGGGAAAAGTCTTGATGGAGACAGTTCACCCGAAATGTTTAGAGATGATATTTAACGCTTGAAATAGTGTGGAAAAGTCTTGGGCAAGTCTTGATGGATCCTGAACTGGCTCCATAAAGGTCTTGTGTATTGTACTCCACTGCAGTCACAGTTCATTACAGTAAATATACAAACATTGAAAGCAAGTGAAAAGAGTGAAATCTCTTAATATAGGTCATTTACAATGTGTCTGCACCGAGTTAATTATTTAATTATTTTCTATTACAGAGAATTTCCCCACTGCGGGACTAATAAAGGACTATCTTAGGTACAAAAGACCACCCCTTCTGCCGAAACCCGGGATCGAACCAGGGACCTTTAGATCTTCAGTCTAACGCTCTCCCAACTGAGCTATTTCGGCTCGCAGGAACTTTATGTTTGCGTTTTTGACGCGTCTAAGAATGGAAAAGTGTACAACCGTGAAGGGTCGACATCCTGAGATTCTTTTTTGGGGTACTGATCACAAGTTCTCTACTTGGGCCACAGTAGACCACGATAGTAGCCCGCCTCTCTGTGTCTCTGCTTTACAGGTAAATCTCACGTCATTCCAAATTTTAGGAAACGTTTATATTTATAAAAAAAAAAATTCTAACCAAATTTGTAAATAATGTTGAGCCTAATGTTGTTTTTAAATCCAAAAAGAAATCAATGTTTTTTTCTCTTTATCTCAAACGTTCAAACAAAAAACGAACAAACGAACAAAAAACTTTCGTTATTTCGTTAAGGTTATTTCTGAGTTAATACCAAATCACTTTTGTAAGTCGCTCTGGATAAGAGCTTCTGCTAAATGCCTTAAATGTAAATAAGTTGATTATCCTACAATAATACAATTGTTTAATATTTGAGTGTCCTGTGCTGTAGCAGTTCACACACGGGATGTGTAGATATTACATTAAGAGTCTGAACTAGTGTGCTTTATCTTAACGTGTAGCCTCTGTGGACGAGAAGCATGAACGTTGTGGGTGTACTGGTTCCATGGTGTAATGGTTAGCACTCTGGACTCTGAATCCAGCGATCCGAGTTCAAATCTCGGTGGGACCTGGTGCTTTTGGGAAAAGTCTTGATGGAGACAGTTCACCCGAAATGTTTAGAGATTATATTTAACGCTTGAAAAAGTGTGGAAAAGTCTTGGGCAAGTCTTGATAGATCCTGAACTGGCTCCATAAAGGTCTTGTGTATTGTACTCCACTGCAGTCACAGTTCATTACAGTAAATATACAATTATTGAAAGCAAGTGAAAAGAGTGAAACCTCTTAATATAGGTCATTTACAATGTGTCTGCACCGAGTTAATTATTTTATTATTTTCTATTACCTTGGAGGCGATGCTGCTGGACACAGCGGTTCCATAGTGTAATGGTTAGCACTCTGGACTCTGAATCCAGCGATCCGATTTCAAATCTCGGTGGGACCTGCGGAAACCTTTTTAAGGTGGTGTGATTTCTTGTGTTTCACTTTCAGTTGTTGTAGAGGATTTTCTGCTTAGTCAACAAGACTGTCTTTCACCCCAAAACAGCATATTTTGGGGGGCAGTGAGCACAAGGTATCTAGTATAGACATAAAAATATGTGATGGTGAGTAATGCTTTAATGGAATGGGTAGAAGGCATGGGTACAAAACTACACCCCTTCTGCCGAAACCCGGGATCGAACCAGGGACCTTTAGATCTTCAGTCTAACGCTCTCCCAACTGAGCTATTTCGGCTTGCAGGAGTTCAATGGTTGCGTTTTTGACGCGTCTAAGAATGGAAAAGTGTACAACCGTGAAGGGTAGACATCCTGAGATGCTTTTTTGGGGTAGTGATCACAAGTTCTCTACTTGGGCCACAGTAGACCACGGTAGTAGCCCGCCTCTCTGTGTCTCTGCTTTACAGGTAAATCTCACGTCATTCCACATTTTAGGAAATATTTATATGTATAAAAAAAATTTTCAAGCCAAATTTGTAAATAATGTTGAGCCTAATGTTGTTTTTAAAACCAAAAAGAAATCAATGTTTTTTTTCCCCCTTTATCTGAAACGTTCAAACAAAAAACGAACAAACGAACAAAAAACTTTCGTATATATATATATATATATATATATATATACTTTTTCTAATAATGCAAAATAAATAAATAAATAAATAAGGGCCCGTCCTAAAGCAGTAATAAACATGATGCCTTAACTCACTGCTGATACAGATGGGCTGTTTATTTTGCTATTACTCTTCGTTTTGGTTAGTGAATGTAGATAATTAGGTTGTATTTTTGTTTCTTTTTGTGGACAAAATATTTATTTGAATATGTTCTGATATTTTAATCACGTTTCCATCAAGAACGGACCAGCCCCTCCGTATTTGATGGCGATGGTCAAAAGCCGATCCGCACGGAGAGCCCTCCCAGCTTCAAGTACCGCTCGGCTCGACCCGCCATCCCTCAAAATCCATGTAAGACAAGTGGTGGAATGAACTTCCCCTGGGTGTCCGAACAGCAGAGTCGCTCGCTGTCTTCAAACCAGACTGAAGACCCTTCTTTTCTGAGAGCACTTGGGCCAATAGTAGAGTGGTCACCTTATTGACTTGTGTTTAGTAGAGTCTAAGATTAGAGGATCTTTAAATTTCGAGTCTATTCAAACTAGTTGAGGTTATTTCTGAGTTAAGAGCAAATGACTTTTGTAAGTCGCTCTGGATAAGAGCTTCTGCTAAATGCCTTAAATGTAAATGTAAATAAGTTGATTATCCTACAATAATACAATTGTTTAATATTTGAGTGTCCTGTGGTGTAGCAGTTCACACACGGGATGTGTAGATATTACATTAAGAGTCTGAACTAGTGTGCTTTATCTTAACGTGTAGCCTCTGTGGACGAGAAGCATGACCGTTGTGGGTGTACTGGTTCCATGGTGTAATGGTTAGCACTCTGGACTCTGAATCCAGCGATCCGAGTTCAAATCTCGGTGGGACCTGATGCTTTTGGGAAAAGTCTTGATGGAGACAGTTCACCCGAAATGTTTAGAGATGATATTTAACGCTTGAAATAGTGTGGAAAAGTCTTGGGCAAGTCTTGATGGATCCTGAACTGGCTCCATAAAGGTCTTGTGTATTGTACTCCACTGCAGTCACAGTTCATTACAGTAAATATACAAACATTGAAAGCAAGTGAAAAGAGTGAAATCTCTTAATATAGGTCATTTACAATGTGTCTGCACCGAGTTAATTATTTAATTATTTTCTATTACAGAGAATTTCCCCACTGCGGGACTAATAAAGGACTATCTTAGGTACAAAAGACCACCCCTTCTGCCGAAACCCGGGATCGAACCAGGGACCTTTAGATCTTCAGTCTAACGCTCTCCCAACTGAGCTATTTCGGCTCGCAGGAACTTTATGGTTGCGTTTTTGACGCGTCTAAGAATGGAAAAGTGTACAACCGTGAAGGGTCGACATCCTGAGATTCTTTTTTGGGGTACTGATCACAAGTTCTCTACTTGGGCCACAGTAGACCACGATAGTAGCCCGCCTCTCTGTGTCTCTGCTTTACAGGTAAATCTCACGTCATTCCAAATTTTAGGAAACGTTTATATTTATAAAAAAAAAAATTCTAACCAAATTTGTAAATAATGTTGAGCCTAATGTTGTTTTTAAATCCAAAAAGAAATCAATGTTTTTTTCTCTTTATCTCAAACGTTCAAACAAAAAACGAACAAACGAACAAAAAACTTTCGTTATTTCGTTAAGGTTATTTCTGAGTTAATACCAAATCACTTTTGTAAGTCGCTCTGGATAAGAGCTTCTGCTAAATGCCTTAAATGTAAATAAGTTGATTATCCTACAATAATACAATTGTTTAATATTTGAGTGTCCTGTGCTGTAGCAGTTCACACACGGGATGTGTAGATATTACATTAAGAGTCTGAACTAGTGTGCTTTATCTTAACGTGTAGCCTCTGTGGACGAGAAGCATGAACGTTGTGGGTGTACTGGTTCCATGGTGTAATGGTTAGCACTCTGGACTCTGAATCCAGCGATCCGAGTTCAAATCTCGGTGGGACCTGGTGCTTTTGGGAAAAGTCTTGATGGAGACAGTTCACCCGAAATGTTTAGAGATTATATTTAACGCTTGAAAAAGTGTGGAAAAGTCTTGGGCAAGTCTTGATAGATCCTGAACTGGCTCCATAAAGGTCTTGTGTATTGTACTCCACTGCAGTCACAGTTCATTACAGTAAATATACAATTATTGAAAGCAAGTGAAAAGAGTGAAACCTCTTAATATAGGTCATTTACAATGTGTCTGCACCGAGTTAATTATTTTATTATTTTCTATTACCTTGGAGGCGATGCTGCTGGACACAGCGGTTCCATAGTGTAATGGTTAGCACTCTGGACTCTGAATCCAGCGATCCGATTTCAAATCTCGGTGGGACCTGCGGAAACCTTTTTAAGGTGGTGTGATTTCTTGTGTTTCACTTTCAGTTGTTGTAGAGGATTTTCTGCTTAGTCAACAAGACTGTCTTTCACCCCAAAACAGCATATTTTGGGGGGCAGTGAGCACAAGGTATCTAGTATAGACATAAAAATATGTGATGGTGAGTAATGCTTTAATGGAATGGGTAGAAGGCATGGGTACAAAACTACACCCCTTCTGCCGAAACCCGGGATCGAACCAGGGACCTTTAGATCTTCAGTCTAACGCTCTCCCAACTGAGCTATTTCGGCTTGCAGGAGTTCAATGGTTGCGTTTTTGACGCGTCTAAGAATGGAAAAGTGTACAACCGTGAAGGGTAGACATCCTGAGATGCTTTTTTGGGGTAGTGATCACAAGTTCTCTACTTGGGCCACAGTAGACCACGGTAGTAGCCCGCCTCTCTGTGTCTCTGCTTTACAGGTAAATCTCACGTCATTCCACATTTTAGGAAATATTTATATGTATAAAAAAAATTTTCAAGCCAAATTTGTAAATAATGTTGAGCCTAATTTTGTTTTTAAAACCAAAAAGAAATCAATGTTTTTTTTCCCCCTTTATCTGAAACGTTCAAACAAAAAACGAACAAACGAACAAAAAACTTTCGTATATATATATATATATATATATATATATACTTTTTCTAATAATGCAAAATAAATAAATAAATAAATAAGGGCCCGTCCTAAAGCAGTAATAAACATGATGCCTTAACTCACTGCTGATACAGATGGGCTGTTTATTTTGCTATTACTCTTCGTTTTGGTTAGTGAATGTAGATAATTAGGTTGTATTTTTGTTTCTTTTTGTGGACAAAATATTTATTTGAATATGTTCTGATATTTTAATCACGTTTCCATCAAGAACGGACCAGCCCCTCCGTATTTGATGGCGATGGTCAAAAGCCGATCCGCACGGAGAGCCCTCCCAGCTTCAAGTACCGCTCGGCTCGACCCGCCATCCCTCAAAATCCATGTAAGACAAGTGGTGGAATGAACTTCCCCTGGGTGTCCGAACAGCAGAGTCGCTCGCTGTCTTCAAACCAGACTGAAGACCCTTCTTTTCTGAGAGCACTTGGGCCAATAGTAGAGTGGTCACCTTATTGACTTGTGTTTAGTAGAGTCTAAGATTAGAGGATCTTTAAATTTCGAGTCTATTCAAACTAGTTGAGGTTATTTCTGAGTTAAGAGCAAATGACTTTTGTAAGTCGCTCTGGATAAGAGCTTCTGCTAAATGCCTTAAATGTAAATGTAAATAAGTTGATTATCCTACAATAATACAATTGTTTAATATTTGAGTGTCCTGTGGTGTAGCAGTTCACACACGGGATGTGTAGATATTACATTAAGAGTCTGAACTAGTGTGCTTTATCTTAACGTGTAGCCTCTGTGGACGAGAAGCATGAACGTTGTGGGTGTACTGGTTCCATGGTGTAATGGTTAGCACTCTGGACTCTGAATCCAGCGATCCGAGTTCAAATCTCGGTGGGACCTGATGCTTTTGGGAAAAGTCTTGATGGAGACAGTTCACCCGAAATGTTTAGAGATGATATTTAACGCTTGAAATAGTGTGGAAAAGTCTTGGGCAAGTCTTGATGGATCCTGAACTGGCTCCATAAAGGTCTTGTGTATTGTACTCCACTGCAGTCACAGTTCATTACAGTAAATATACAAACATTGAAAGCAAGTGAAAAGAGTGAAATCTCTTAATATAGGTCATTTACAATGTGTCTGCACCGAGTTAATTATTTAATTATTTTCTATTACAGAGAATTTCCCCACTGCGGGACTAATAAAGGACTATCTTAGGTAAAAAAGCCAACCCTTCTGCCGAAACCCGGGATCGAACCAGGGACCTTTAGATCTTCAGTCTAACGCTCTCCCAACTGAGCTATTTCGGCTCGCAGGAACTTTATGGTTGCGTTTTTGACGCGTCTAAGAATGGAAAAGTGTACAACCGTGAAGGGTCGACATCCTGAGATGCTTTTTTGGGGTACTGATCACAAGTTCTCTACTTGGGCCACAGTAGACCACGATAGTAGCCCGCCTCTCTGTGTCTCTGCTTTACAGGTAAATCTCACGTCATTCCAAATTTTAGGAAACGTTTATATTTATAAAAAAAAAAATTCTAACCAAATTTGTAAATAATGTTGAGCCTAATGTTGTTTTTAAATCCAAAAAGAAATCAATGTTTTTTTCTCTTTATCTCAAACGTTCAAACAAAAAACGAACAAATGAACAAAAAACTTTCGTTATTTCGTTAAGGTTATTTCTGAGTTAATACCAAATCACTTTTGTAAGTCGCTCTGGATAAGAGCTTCTGCTAAATGCCTTAAATGTAAATAAGTTGATTATCCTACAATAATACAATTGTTTAATATTTGAGTGTCCTGTGGTGTAGCAGTTCACACACGGGATGTGTAGATATTACATTAAGAGTCTGAACTAGTGTGCTTTATCTTAACGTGTAGCCTCTGTGGACGAGAAGCATGAACGTTGTGGGTGTACTGGTTCCATGGTGTAATGGTTAGCACTCTGGACTCTGAATCCAGCGATCTGAGTTCAAATCTCGGTGGGACCTGGTGCTTTTGGGAAAAGTCTTGATGGAGACAGTTCACACGAAATGTTTAGAGATGATATTTAACGCTTGAAAAAGTGTGGAAAAGTCTTGGGCAAGTCTTGATAGATCCTGAACTGGCTCCATAAAGGTCTTGTGTATTGTACTCCACTGCAGTCACAGTTCATTACAGTAAATATACAATTATTGAAAGTAAGTGAAAAGAGTGAAACCTCTTAATATAGGTCATTTACAATGTGTCTGCACCGAGTTAATTATTTTATTATTTTCTATTACCTTGGAGGCGATGCTGCTGGACACAGCGGTTCCATAGTGTAATGGTTAGCACTCTGGACTCTGAATCCAGCGATCCGATTTCAAATCTCGGTGGGACCTGCGGAAACCTTTTTAAGGTGGTGTGATTTCTTGTGTTTCACTTTCAGTTGTTGTAGAGGATTTTCTGCTTAGTCAACAAGACTGTCTTTCACCCCAAAACAGCATATTTTGGGGGGCAGTGAGCACAAGGTATCTAGTATAGACATAAAAATATGTGATGGTGAGTAATGCTTTAATGGAATGGGTAGAAGGCATGGGTACAAAACTACACCCCTTCTGCCGAAACCCGGGATCGAACCAGGGACCTTTAGATCTTCAGTCTAACGCTCTCCCAACTGAGCTATTTCGGCTTGCAGGAGTTCAATGGTTGCGTTTTTGACGCGTCTAAGAATGGAAAAGTGTACAACCGTGAAGGGTAGACATCCTGAGATGCTTTTTTGGGGTAGTGATCACAAGTTCTCTACTTGGGCCACAGTAGACCACGGTAGTAGCCCGCCTCTCTGTGTCTCTGCTTTACAGGTAAATCTCACGTCATTCCACATTTTAGGAAATATTTATATGTATAAAAAAAATTTTCAAGCCAAATTTGTAAATAATGTTGAGCCTAATGTTGTTTTTAAAACCAAAAAGAAATCAATGTTTTTTTTCCCCCTTTATCTGAAACGTTCAAACAAAAAACGAACAAACGAACAAAAAACTTTCGTATATATATATATATATATATATATATATATATATATATATATATATATATATACATACTTTTTCTAATAATGCAAAATAAATAAATAAATAAATAAGGGCCCGTCCTAAAGCAGTAATAAACATGATGCCTTTACATCACTGCTGATACAGATGGGCTGTTTATTTTGCTATTACTCTTCGTTTTGGTTAGTGAATGTAGATAATTAGGTTGTATTTTTGTTTCTTTTTGTGGACAAAATATTTATTTGAATATGTTCTGATATTTTAATCACGTTTCCATCAAGAACGGACCAGCCCCTCCGTATTTGATGGCGATGGTCAAAAGCCGATCCGCACGGAGAGCCCTCCCAGCTTCAAGTACCGCTCGGCTCGACCCGCCATCCCTCAAAATCCATGTAAGACAAGTGGTGGAATGAACTTCCCCTGGGTGTCCGAACAGCAGAGTCGCTCGCTGTCTTCAAACCAGACTGAAGACCCTTCTTTTCTGAGAGCACTTGGGCCAATAGTAGAGTGGTCACCTTATTGACTTGTGTTTAGTAGAGTCTAAGATTAGAGGATCTTTAAATTTCGAGTCTATTCAAACTAGTTGAGGTTATTTCTGAGTTAAGAGCAAATGACTTTTGTAAGTCGCTCTGGATAAGAGCTTCTGCTAAATGCCTTAAATGTAAATGTAAATAAGTTGATTATCCTACAATAATACAATTGTTTAATATTTGAGTGTCCTGTGGTGTAGCAGTTCACACACGGGATGTGTAGATATTACATTAAGAGTCTGAACTAGTGTGCTTTATCTTAACGTGTAGCCTCTGTGGACGAGAAGCATGAACGTTGTGGGTGTACTGGTTCCATGGTGTAATGGTTAGCACTCTGGACTCTGAATCCAGCGATCCGAGTTCAAATCTCGGTGGGACCTGATGCTTTTGGGAAAAGTCTTGATGGAGACAGTTCACCCGAAATGTTTAGAGATGATATTTAACGCTTGAAATAGTGTGGAAAAGTCTTGGGCAAGTCTTGATGGATCCTGAACTGGCTCCATAAAGGTCTTGTGTATTGTACTCCACTGCAGTCACAGTTCATTACAGTAAATATACAAACATTGAAAGCAAGTGAAAAGAGTGAAATCTCTTAATATAGGTCATTTACAATGTGTCTGCACCGAGTTAATTATTTTATTATTTTCTATTACAGAGAATTTCCCCACTGCGGGACTAATAAAGGACTATCTTAGGTACAAAAGACCACCCGTTCTGCCGAAACCCTGGATCGAACCAGGGACCTTTAGATCTTCAGTCTAACGCTCTCCCAACTGAGCTATTTCGGCTCGCAGGAACTTTATGGTTGCGTTTTTGACGCGTCTAAGAATGGAAAAGTGTACAACCGTGAAGGGTCGACATCCTGAGATTCTTTTTTGGGGTACTGATCACAAGTTCTCTACTTGGGCCACAGTAGACCACGATAGTAGCCCGCCTCTCTGTGTCTCTGCTTTACAGGTAAATCTCACGTCATTCCAAATTTTAGGAAACGTTTATATTTATAAAAAAAAAAATTCTAACCAAATTTGTAAATAATGTTGAGCCTAATGTTGTTTTTAAATCCAAAAAGAAATCAATGTTTTTTTCTCTTTATCTCAAACGTTCAAACAAAAAACGAACAAACGAACAAAAAACTTTCGTTATTTCGTTAAGGTTATTTCTGAGTTAATACCAAATCACTTTTGTAAGTCGCTCTGGATAAGAGCTTCTGCTAAATGCCTTAAATGTAAATAAGTTGATTATCCTACAATAATACAATTGTTTAATATTTGAGTGTCCTGTGCTGTAGCAGTTCACACACGGGATGTGTAGATATTACATTAAGAGTCTGAACTAGTGTGCTTTATCTTAACGTGTAGCCTCTGTGGACGAGAAGCATGAACGTTGTGGGTGTACTGGTTCCATGGTGTAATGGTTAGCACTCTGGACTCTGAATCCAGCGATCCGAGTTCAAATCTCGGTGGGACCTGGTGCTTTTGGGAAAAGTCTTGATGGAGACAGTTCACCCGAAATGTTTAGAGATTATATTTAACGCTTGAAAAAGTGTGGAAAAGTCTTGGGCAAGTCTTGATAGATCCTGAACTGGCTCCATAAAGGTCTTGTGTATTGTACTCCACTGCAGTCACAGTTCATTACAGTAAATATACAATTATTGAAAGCAAGTGAAAAGAGTGAAACCTCTTAATATAGGTCATTTACAATGTGTCTGCACCGAGTTAATTATTTTATTATTTTCTATTACCTTGGAGGCGATGCTGCTGGACACAGCGGTTCCATAGTGTAATGGTTAGCACTCTGGACTCTGAATCCAGCGATCCGATTTCAAATCTCGGTGGGACCTGCGGAAACCTTTTTAAGGTGGTGTGATTTCTTGTGTTTCACTTTCAGTTGTTGTAGAGGATTTTCTGCTTAGTCAACAAGACTGTCTTTCACCCCAAAACAGCATATTTTGGGGGGCAGTGAGCACAAGGTATCTAGTATAGACATAAAAATATGTGATGGTGAGTAATGCTTTAATGGAATGGGTAGAAGGCATGGGTACAAAACTACACCCCTTCTGCCGAAACCCGGGATCGAACCAGGGACCTTTAGATCTTCAGTCTAACGCTCTCCCAACTGAGCTATTTCGGCTTGCAGGAGTTCAATGGTTGCGTTTTTGACGCGTCTAAGAATGGAAAAGTGTACAACCGTGAAGGGTAGACATCCTGAGATTCTTTTTTGGGGTACTGATCACAAGTTCTCTACTTGGGCCACAGTAGACCACGATAGTAGCCCGCCTCTCTGTGTCTCTGCTTTACAGGTAAATCTCACGTCATTCCAAATTTTAGGAAACGTTTATATTTATAAAAAAAAAAATTCTAACCAAATTTGTAAATAATGTTGAGCCTAATGTTGTTTTTAAATCCAAAAAGAAATCAATGTTTTTTTCTCTTTATCTCAAACGTTCAAACAAAAAACGAACAAACGAACAAAAAACTTTCGTTATTTCGTTAAGGTTATTTCTGAGTTAATACCAAATCACTTTTGTAAGTCGCTCTGGATAAGAGCTTCTGCTAAATGCCTTAAATGTAAATAAGTTGATTATCCTACAATAATACAATTGTTTAATATTTGAGTGTCCTGTGCTGTAGCAGTTCACACACGGGATGTGTAGATATTACATTAAGAGTCTGAACTAGTGTGCTTTATCTTAACGTGTAGCCTCTGTGGACGAAAAGCATGAACGTTGTGGGTGTACTGGTTCCATGGTGTAATGGTTAGCACTCTGGACTCTGAATCCAGCGATCCGAGTTCAAATCTCGGTGGGACCTGGTGCTTTTGGGAAAAGTCTTGATGGAGACAGTTCACCCGAAATGTTTAGAGATTATATTTAACGCTTGAAAAAGTGTGGAAAAGTCTTGGGCAAGTCTTGATAGATCCTGAACTGGCTCCATAAAGGTCTTGTGTATTGTACTCCACTGCAGTCACAGTTCATTACAGTAAATATACAATTATTGAAAGCAAGTGAAAAGAGTGAAACCTCTTAATATAGGTCATTTACAATGTGTCTGCACCGAGTTAATTATTTTATTATTTTCTATTACCTTGGAGGCGATGCTGCTGGACACAGCGGTTCCATAGTGTAATGGTTAGCACTCTGGACTCTGAATCCAGCGATCCGATTTCAAATCTCGGTGGGACCTGCGGAAACCTTTTTAAGGTGGTGTGATTTCTTGTGTTTCACTTTCAGTTGTTGTAGAGGATTTTCTGCTTAGTCAACAAGACTGTCTTTCACCCCAAAACAGCATATTTTGGGGGGCAGTGAGCACAAGGTATCTAGTATAGACATAAAAATATGTGATGGTGAGTAATGCTTTAATGTAATGGGTAGAAGGCATGGGTACAAAACTACACCCCTTCTGCCGAAACCCGGGATCGAACCAGGGACCTTTAGATCTTCAGTCTAACGCTCTCCCAACTGAGCTATTTCGGCTTGCAGGAGTTCAATGGTTGCGTTTTTGACGCGTCTAAGAATGGAAAAGTGTACAACCGTGAAGGGTAGACATCCTGAGATGCTTTTTTGGGGTAGTGATCACAAGTTCTCTACTTGGGCCACAGTAGACCACGGTAGTAGCCCGCCTCTCTGTGTCTCTGCTTTACAGGTAAATCTCACGTCATTCCACATTTTAGGAAATATTTATATGTATAAAAAAAATTTTCAAGCCAAATTTGTAAATAATGTTGAGCCTAATGTTGTTTTTAAAACCAAAAAGAAATCAATGTTTTTTTTCCCCCTTTATCTGAAACGTTCAAACAAAAAACGAACAAACGAACAAAAAACTTTCGTATATATATATATATATATATATATATATATACTTTTTCTAATAATGCAAAATATATAAATAAATAAATAAGGGCCCGTCCTAAAGCAGTAATAAACATGATGCCTTAACTCACTGCTGATACAGATGGGCTGTTTATTTTGCTATTACTCTTCGTTTTGGTTAGTGAATGTAGATAATTAGGTTGTATTTTTGTTTCTTTTTGTGGACAAAATATTTATTTGAATATGTTCTGATATTTTAATCACGTTTCCATCAAGAACGGACCAGCCCCTCCGTATTTGATGGCGATGGTCAAAAGCCGATCCGCACGGAGAGCCCTCCCAGCTTCAAGTACCGCTCGGCTCGACCCGCCATCCCTCAAAATCCATGTAAGACAAGTGGTGGAATGAACTTCCCCTGGGTGTCCGAACAGCAGAGTCGCTCGCTGTCTTCAAACCAGACTGAAGACCCTTCTTTTCTGAGAGCACTTGGGCCAATAGTAGAGTGGTCACCTTATTGACTTGTGTTTAGTAGAGTCTAAGATTAGAGGATCTTTAAATTTCGAGTCTATTCAAACTAGTTGAGGTTATTTCTGAGTTAAGAGCAAATGACTTTTGTAAGTCGCTCTGGATAAGAGCTTCTGCTAAATGCCTTAAATGTAAATGTAAATAAGTTGATTATCCTACAATAATACAATTGTTTAATATTTGAGTGTCCTGTGGTGTAGCAGTTCACACACGGGATGTGTAGATATTACATTAAGAGTCTGAACTAGTGTGCTTTATCTTAACGTGTAGCCTCTGTGGACGAGAAGCATGAACGTTGTGGGTGTACTGGTTCCATGGTGTAATGGTTAGCACTCTGGACTCTGAATCCAGCGATCCGAGTTCAAATCTCGGTGGGACCTGATGCTTTTGGGAAAAGTCTTGATGGAGACAGTTCACCCGAAATGTTTAGAGATGATATTTAACGCTTGAAATAGTGTGGAAAAGTCTTGGGCAAGTCTTGATGGATCCTGAACTGGCTCCATAAAGGTCTTGTGTATTGTACTCCACTGCAGTCACAGTTCATTACAGTAAATATACAAACATTGAAAGCAAGTGAAAAGAGTGAAATCTCTTAATATAGGTCATTTACAATGTGTCTGCACCGAGTTAATTATTTTATTATTTTCTATTACAGAGAATTTCCCCACTGCGGGACTAATAAAGGACTATCTTAGGTAAAAAAGCCAACCCTTCTGCCGAAACCCGGGATCGAACCAGGGACCTTTAGATCTTCAGTCTAACGCTCTCCCAACTGAGCTATTTCGGCTCGCAGGAACTTTATGGTTGCGTTTTTGACGCGTCTAAGAATGGAAAAGTGTACAACCGTGAAGGGTCGACATCCTGAGATGCTTTTTTGGGGTACTGATCACAAGTTCTCTACTTGGGCCACAGTAGACCACGATAGTAGCCCGCCTCTCTGTGTCTCTGCTTTACAGGTAAATCTCACGTCATTCCAAATTTTAGGAAACGTTTATATTTATAAAAAAAAAAATTCTAACCAAATTTGTAAATAATGTTGAGCCTAATGTTGTTTTTAAATCCAAAAAGAAATCAATGTTTTTTTCTCTTTATCTCAAACGTTCAAACAAAAAACGAACAAACGAACAAAAAACTTTCGTTATTTCGTTAAGGTTATTTCTGAGTTAATACCAAATCACTTTTGTAAGTCGCTCTGGATAAGAGCTTCTGCTAAATGCCTTAAATGTAAATAAGTTGATTATCCTACAATAATACAATTGTTTAATATTTGAGTGTCCTGTGGTGTAGCAGTTCACACACGGGATGTGTAGATATTACATTAAGAGTCTGAACTAGTGTGCTTTATCTTAACGTGTAGCCTCTGTGGACGAGAAGCATGAACGTTGTGGGTGTACTGGTTCCATGGTGTAATGGTTAGCACTCTGGACTCTGAATCCAGCGATCCGAGTTCAAATCTCGGTGGGACCTGGTGCTTTTGGGAAAAGTCTTGATGGAGACAGTTCACACGAAATGTTTAGAGATGATATTTAACGCTTGAAAAAGTGTGGAAAAGTCTTGGGCAAGTCTTGATAGATCCTGAACTGGCTCCATAAAGGTCTTGTGTATAGTACTCCACTGCAGTCACAGTTCATTACAGTAAATATACAATTATTGAAAGTAAGTGAAAAGAGTGAAACCTCTTAATATAGGTCATTTACAATGTGTCTGCACCGAGTTAATTATTTTATTATTTTCTATTACCTTGGAGGCGATGCTGCTGGACACAGCGGTTCCATAGTGTAATGGTTAGCACTCTGGACTCTGAATCCAGCGATCCGATTTCAAATCTCGGTGGGACCTGCGGAAACCTTTTTAAGGTGGTGTGATTTCTTGTGTTTCACTTTCAGTTGTTGTAGAGGATTTTCTGCTTAGTCAACAAGACTCTCTTTCACCCCAAAACAGCATATTTTGGGGGGCAGTGAGCACAAGGTATCTAGTATAGACATAAAAATATGTGATGGTGAGTAATGCTTTAATGGAATGGGTAGAAGGCATGGGTACAAAACTACACCCCTTCTGCCGAAACCCGGGATCGAACCAGGGACCTTTAGATCTTCAGTCTAACGCTCTCCCAACTGAGCTATTTCGGCTTGCAGGAGTTCAATGGTTGCGTTTTTGACGCGTCTAAGAATGGAAAAGTGTACAACCGTGAAGGGTAGACATCCTGAGATGCTTTTTTGGGGTAGTGATCACAAGTTCTCTACTTGGGCCACAGTAGACCACGGTAGTAGCCCGCCTCTCTGTGTCTCTGCTTTACAGGTAAATCTCACGTCATTCCACATTTTAGGAAATATTTATATGTATAAAAAAAATTTTCAAGCCAAATTTGTAAATAATGTTGAGCCTAATGTTGTTTTTAAAACCAAAAAGAAATCAATGTTTTTTTTCCCCCTTTATCTGAAACGTTCAAACAAAAAACGAACAAACGAACAAAAAACTTTCGTATATATATATATATATATATATATATATATATATATATATATATATACATACTTTTTCTAATAATGCAAAATAAATAAATAAATAAATAAGGGCCCGTCCTAAAGCAGTAATAAACATGATGCCTTTACATCACTGCTGATACAGATGGGCTGTTTATTTTGCTATTACTCTTCGTTTTGGTTAGTGAATGTAGATAATTAGGTTGTATTTTTGTTTCTTTTTGTGGACAAAATATTTATTTGAATATGTTCTGATATTTTAATCACGTTTCCATCAAGAACGGACCAGCCCCTCCGTATTTGATGGCGATGGTCAAAAGCCGATCCGCACGGAGAGCCCTCCCAGCTTCAAGTACCGCTCGGCTCGACTCGCCATCCCTCAAAATCCATGTAAGACAAGTGGTGGAATGAACTTCCCCTGGGTGTCCGAACAGCAGAGTCGCTCGCTGTCTTCAAACCAGACTGAAGACCCTTCTTTTCTGAGAGCACTTGGGCCAATAGTAGAGTGGTCACCTTATTGACTTGTGTTTAGTAGAGTCTAAGATTAGAGGATCTTTAAATTTCGAGTCTATTCAAACTAGTTGAGGTTATTTCTGAGTTAAGAGCAAATGACTTTTGTAAGTCGCTCTGGATAAGAGCTTCTGCTAAATGCCTTAAATGTAAATGTAAATAAGTTGATTATCCTACAATAATACAATTGTTTAATATTTGAGTGTCCTGTGGTGTAGCAGTTCACACACGGGATGTGTAGATATTACATTAAGAGTCTGAACTAGTGTGCTTTATCTTAACGTGTAGCCTCTGTGGACGAGAAGCATGAACGTTGTGGGTGTACTGGTTCCATGGTGTAATGGTTAGCACTCTGGACTCTGAATCCAGCGATCCGAGTTCAAATCTCGGTGGGACCTGATGCTTTTGGGAAAAGTCTTGATGGAGACAGTTCACCCGAAATGTTTAGAGATGATATTTAACGCTTGAAATAGTGTGGAAAAGTCTTGGGCAAGTCTTGATGGATCCTGAACTGGCTCCATAAAGGTCTTGTGTATTGTACTCCACTGCAGTCACAGTTCATTACAGTAAATATACAAACATTGAAAGCAAGTGAAAAGAGTGAAATCTCTTAATATAGGTCATTTACAATGTGTCTGCACCGAGTTAATTATTTTATTATTTTCTATTACAGAGAATTTCCCCACTGCGGGACTAATAAAGGACTATCTTAGGTAAAAAAGCCAACCCTTCTGCCGAAACCCGGGATCGAACCAGGGACCTTTAGATCTTCAGTCTAACGCTCTCCCAACTGAGCTATTTCGGCTCGCAGGAACTTTATGGTTGCGTTTTTGACGCGTCTAAGAATGGAAAAGTGTACAACCGTGAAGGGTAGACATCCTGAGATTCTTTTTTGGGGTACTGATCACAAGTTCTCTACTTGGGCCACAGTAGACCACGATAGTAGCCCGCCTCTCTGTGTCTCTGCTTTACAGGTAAATCTCACGTCATTCCAAATTTTAGGAAACGTTTATATTTATAAAAAAAAAAATTCTAACCAAATTTGTAAATAATGTTGAGCCTAATGTTGTTTTTAAATCCAAAAAGAAATCAATGTTTTTTTCTCTTTATCTCAAACGTTCAAACAAAAAACGAACAAACGAACAAAAAACTTTCGTTATTTCGTTAAGGTTATTTCTGAGTTAATACCAAATCACTTTTGTAAGTCGCTCTGGATAAGAGCTTCTGCTAAATGCCTTAAATGTAAATAAGTTGATTATCCTACAATAATACAATTGTTTAATATTTGAGTGTCCTGTGGTGTAGCAGTTCACACACGGGATGTGTAGATATTACATTAAGAGTCTGAACTAGTGTGCTTTATCTTAACGTGTAGCCTCTGTGGACGAGAAGCATGAACGTTGTGGGTGTACTGGTTCCATGGTGTAATGGTTAGCACTCTGGACTCTGAATCCAGTGATCCGAGTTCAAATCTCGGTGGGACCTGGTGCTTTTGGGAAAAGTCTTGATGGAGACAGTTCACACGAAATGTTTAGAGATTATATTTAACGCTTGAAAAAGTGTGGAAAAGTCTTGGGCAAGTCTTGATAGATCCTGAACTGGCTCCATAAAGGTCTTGTGTATTGTACTCCACTGCAGTCACAGTTCATTACAGTAAATATACAATTATTGAAAGTAAGTGAAAAGAGTGAAACCTCTTAATATAGGTCATTTACAATGTGTCTGCACCGAGTTAATTATTTTATTATTTTCTATTACCTTGGAGGCGATGCTGCTGGACACAGCGGTTCCATAGTGTAATGGTTAGCACTCTGGACTCTGAATCCAGCGATCCGATTTCAAATCTCGGTGGGACCTGCGGAAACCTTTTTAAGGTGGTGTGATTTCTTGTGTTTCACTTTCAGTTGTTGTAGAGGATTTTCTGCTTAGTCAACAAGACTGTCTTTCACCCCAAAACAGCATATTTTGGGGGGCAGTGAGCACAAGGTATCTAGTATAGACATAAAAATATGTGATGGTGAGTAATGCTTTAATGGAATGGGTAGAAGGCATGGGTACAAAACTACACCCCTTCTGCCGAAACCCGGGATCGAACCAGGGACCTTTAGATCTTCAGTCTAACGCTCTCCCAACTGAGCTATTTCGGCTTGCAGGAGTTCAATGGTTGCGTTTTTGACGCGTCTAAGAATGGAAAAGTGTACAACCGTGAAGGGTAGACATCCTGAGATTCTTTTTTGGGGTACTGATCACAAGTTCTCTACTTGGGCCACAGTAGACCACGATAGTAGCCCGCCTCTCTGTGTCTCTGCTTTACAGGTAAATCTCACGTCATTCCAAATTTTAGGAAACGTTTATATTTATAAAAAAAAAAATTCTAACCAAATTTG
>NC_132901.1:23949731-24027231 GCF_030463535.1 Salminus brasiliensis | reverse complement strand
TAGTAGAGTCTAAGATTAGAGGATCTTTAAATTTCGAGTCTATTCAAACTAGTTGAGGTTATTTCTGAGTTAAGAGCAAATGACTTTTGTAAGTCGCTCTGGATAAGAGCTTCTGCTAAATGCCTTAAATGTAAATAAGTTGATTATCCTACAATAATACAATTGTTTAATATTTGAGTGTCCTGTGGTGTAGCAGTTCACACACGGGATGTGTAGATATTACATTAAGAGTCTGAACTAGTGTGCTTTATCTTAACGTGTAGCCTCTGTGGACGAGAAGCATGAACTTTGTGGGTGTACTGGTTCCATGGTGTAATGGTTAGCACTCTGGACTCTGAATCCAGCGATCCGAGTTCAAATCTCGGTGGGACCTGGTGCTTTTGGGAAAAGTCTTGATGGAGACAGTTCACCCGAAATGTTTAGAGATTATATTTAACGCTTGAAAAAGTGTGGAAAAGTCTTGGGCAAGTCTTGATAGATCCTGAACTGGCTCCATAAAGGTCTTGTGTATTGTACTCCACTGCAGTCACAGTTCATTACAGTAAATATACAATTATTGAAAGTAAGTGAAAAGAGTGAAACCTCTTAATATAGGTCATTTACAATGTGTCTGCACCGAGTTAATTATTTTATTATTTTCTATTACCTTGGAGGCGATGCTGCTGGACACAGCGGTTCCATAGTGTAATGGTTAGCACTCTGGACTCTGAATCCAGCGATCCGATTTCAAATCTCGGTGGGACCTGCGGAAACCTTTTTAAGGTGGTGTGATTTCTTGTGTTTCACTTTCAGTTGTTGTAGAGGATTTTCTGCTTAGTCAACAAGACTGTCTTTCACCCCAAAACAGCATATTTTGGGGGGCAGTGAGCACAAGGTATCTAGTATAGACATAAAAATATGTGATGGTGAGTAATGCTTTAATGTAATGGGTAGAAGGCATGGGTACAAAACTACACCCCTTCTGCCGAAACCCGGGATCGAACCAGGGACCTTTAGATCTTCAGTCTAACGCTCTCCCAACTGAGCTATTTCGGCTTGCAGGAGTTCAATGGTTGCGTTTTTGACGCGTCTAAGAATGGAAAAGTGTACAACCGTGAAGGGTAGACATCCTGAGATGCTTTTTTGGGGTAGTGATCACAAGTTCTCTACTTGGGCCACAGTAGACCACGGTAGTAGCCCGCCTCTCTGTGTCTCTGCTTTACAGGTAAATCTCACGTCATTCCACATTTTAGGAAATATTTATATGTATAAAAAAATTTCCAAGCCAAATTTGTAAATAATGTTGAGCCTAATGTTGTTTTTAAAACCAAAAAGAAATCAATGTTTTTTTTCCCCCTTTATCTGAAACGTTCAAACAAAAAACGAACAAACGAACAAAAAACTTTCGTATATATATATATATATATATATATATATATATATATATATATATATATATATATATATATACTTTTTCTAATAATGCAAAATAAATAAATAAATAAATAAATAAGGGCCCGTCCTAAAGCAGTAATAAACATGATGCCTTAACTCACTGCTGATACAGATGGGCTGTTTATTTTGCTATTACTCTTCGTTTTGGTTAGTGAATGTAGATAATTAGGTTGTATTTTTGTTTCTTTTTGTGGACAAAATATTTATTTGAATATGTTCTGATATTTTAATCACGTTTCCATCAAGAACGGACCAGCCCCTCCGTATTTGATGGCGATGGTCAAAAGCCGATCCGCACGGAGAGCCCTCCCAGCTTCAAGTACCGCTCGGCTCGACCCGCCATCCCTCAAAATCCATGTAAGACAAGTGGTGGAATGAACTTCCCCTGGGTGTCCGAACAGCAGAGTCGCTCGCTGTCTTCAAACCAGACTGAAGACCCTTCTTTTCTGAGAGCACTTGGGCCAATAGTAGAGTGGTCACCTTATTGACTTGTGTTTAGTAGAGTCTAAGATTAGAGGATCTTTAAATTTCGAGTCTATTCAAACTAGTTGAGGTTATTTCTGAGTTAAGAGCAAATGACTTTTGTAAGTCGCTCTGGATAAGAGCTTCTGCTAAATGCCTTAAATGTAAATGTAAATAAGTTGATTATCCTACAATAATACAATTGTTTAATATTTGAGTGTCCTGTGGTGTAGCAGTTCACACACGGGATGTGTAGATATTACATTAAGAGTCTGAACTAGTGTGCTTTATCTTAACGTGTAGCCTCTGTGGACGAGAAGCATGAACGTTGTGGGTGTACTGGTTCCATGGTGTAATGGTTAGCACTCTGGACTCTGAATCCAGCAATCCGAGTTCAAATCTCGGTGGGACCTGATGCTTTTGGGAAAAGTCTTGATGGAGACAGTTCACCCGAAATGTTTAGAGATGATATTTAACGCTTGAAATAGTGTGGAAAAGTCTTGGGCAAGTCTTGATGGATCCTGAACTGGCTCCATAAAGGTCTTGTGTATTGTACTCCACTGCAGTCACAGTTCATTACAGTAAATATACAAACATTGAAAGCAAGTGAAAAGAGTGAAATCTCTTAATATAGGTCATTTACAATGTGTCTGCACCGAGTTAATTATTTTATTATTTTCTATTACAGAGAATTTCCCCACTGCGGGACTAATAAAGGACTATCTTAGGTACAAAAGACCACCCCTTCTGCCGAAACCCGGGATCGAACCAGGGACCTTTAGATCTTCAGTCTAACGCTCTCCCAACTGAGCTATTTCGGCTCGCATGAATTTTATGGTTGCGTTTTTGACGCGTCTAAGAATGGAAAAGTGTACAACCGTGAAGGGTCGACATCCTGAGATTCTTTTTTGGGGTACTGATCACAAGTTCTCTACTTGGGCCACAGTAGACCACGATAGTAGCCCGCCTCTCTGTGTCTCTGCTTTACAGGTAAATCTCACGTCATTCCAAATTTTAGGAAACGTTTATATTTATAAAAAAAAAAATTCTAACCAAATTTGTAAATAATGTTGAGCCTAATGTTGTTTTTAAATCCAAAAAGAAATCAATGTTTTTTTCTCTTTATCTCAAACGTTCAAACAAAAAACGAACAAACGAAAAAAAAACTTTCGTTATTTCGTTAAGGTTATTTCTGAGTTAATACCAAATCACTTTTGTAAGTCGCTCTGGATAAGAGCTTCTGCTAAATGCCTTAAATGTAAATAAGTTGATTATCCTACAATAATACAATTGTTTAATATTTGAGTGTCCTGTGGTGTAGCAGTTCACACACGGGATGTGTAGATATTACATTAAGAGTCTGAACTAGTGTGCTTTATCTTAACGTGTAGCCTCTGTGGACGAGAAGCATGAACGTTGTGGTTGTACTGGTTCCATGGTGTAATGGTTAGCACTCTGGACTCTGAATCCAGCGATCCGAGTTCAAATCTCGGTGGGACCTGATGCTTTTGGGAAAAGTCTTGATGGAGACAGTTCACCCGAAATGTTTAGAGATGATATTTAACGCTTGAAATAGTGTGGAAAAGTCTTGGGCAAGTCTTGATTGATCCTGAACTGGCTCCATAAAGGTCTTGTGTATTGTACTCCACTGCAGTCACAGTTCATTACAGTAAATATACAAACATTGAAAGCAAGTGAAAAGAGTGAAATCTCTTAATATAGGTCATTTACAATGTGTCTGCACCGAGTTAATTATTTTATTATTTTCTATTACAGAGAATTTCCCCACTGCGGGACTAATAAAGGACTATCTTAGGTACAAAAGACCACCCCTTCTGCTGAAACCCGGGATCGAACCAGGGACCTTTAGATCTTCAGTCTAACGCTCTCCCAACTGAGCTATTTCGGCTCGCAGGAACTTTATGGTTGCGTTTTTGACGCGTCTAAGAATGGAAAAGTGTACAACCGTGAAGGGTCGACATCCTGAGATTCTTTTTTGGGGTACTGATCACAAGTTCTCTACTTGGGCCACAGTAGACCACGATAGTAGCCCGCCTCTCTGTGTCTCTGCTTTACAGGTAAATCTCACGTCATTCCAAATTTTAGGAAACGTTTATATTTATAAAAAAAAAAATTCTAACCAAATTTGTAAATAATGTTGAGCCTAATGTTGTTTTTAAATCCAAAAAGAAATCAATGTTTTTTTCTCTTTATCTCAAACGTTCAAACAAAAAACGAACAAACGAAAAAAAAACTTTCGTTATTTCGTTAAGGTTATTTCTGAGTTAATACCAAATCACTTTTGTAAGTCGCTCTGGATAAGAGCTTCTGCTAAATGCCTTAAATGTAAATAAGTTGATTATCCTACAATAATACAATTGTTTAATATTTGAGTGTCCTGTGGTGTAGCAGTTCACACACGGGATGTGTAGATATTACATTAAGAGTCTGAACTAGTGTGCTTTATCTTAACGTGTAGCCTCTGTGGACGAGAAGCATGAACGTTGTGGGTGTACTGGTTCCATGTTGTAATGGTTAGCACTCTGGACTCTGAATCCAGCGATCCGAGTTCAAATCTCGGTGGGACCTGGTGCTTTTGGGAAAAGTCTTGATGGAGACAGTTCACCCGAAATGTTTAGAGATTATATTTAACGCTTGAAAAAGTGTGGAAAAGTCTTGGGCAAGTCTTGATAGATCCTGAACTGGCTCCATAAAGGTCTTGTGTATTGTACTCCACTGCAGTCACAGTTCATTACAGTAAATATACAATTATTGAAAGTAAGTGAAAAGAGTGAAACCTCTTAATATAGGTCATTTACAATGTGTCTGCACCGAGTTAATTATTTTATTATTTTCTATTACCTTGGAGGCGATGCTGCTGGACACAGCGGTTCCATAGTGTAATGGTTAGCACTCTGGACTCTGAATCCAGCGATCCGATTTCAAATCTCGGTGGGACCTGCGGAAACCTTTTTAAGGTGGTGTGATTTCTTGTGTTTCACTTTCAGTTGTTGTAGAGGATTTTCTGCTTAGTCAACAAGACTGTCTTTCACCCCAAAACAGCATATTTTGGGGGGCAGTGAGCACAAGGTATCTAGTATAGACATAAAAATATGTGATGGTGAGTAATGCTTTAATGTAATGGGTAGAAGGCATGGGTACAAAACTACACCCCTTCTGCCGAAACCCGGGATCGAACCAGGGACCTTTAGATCTTCAGTCTAACGCTCTCCCAACTGAGCTATTTCGGCTTGCAGGAGTTCAATGGTTGCGTTTTTGACGCGTCTAAGAATGGAAAAGTGTACAACCGTGAAGGGTAGACATCCTGAGATGCTTTTTTGGGGTAGTGATCACAAGTTCTCTACTTGGGCCACAGTAGACCACGGTAGTAGCCCGCCTCTCTGTGTCTCTGCTTTACAGGTAAATCTCACGTCATTCCACATTTTAGGAAATATTTATATGTATAAAAAAAATTTTCAAGCCAAATTTGTAAATAATGTTGAGCCTAATGTTGTTTTTAAAACCAAAAAGAAATCAATGTTTTTATTCCCCCTTTATCTGAAACGTTCAAACAAAAAACGAACAAACGAACAAAAAACTTTCGTATATATATATATATATATATATATATATATATATATATATATATATATATATATATACTTTTTCTAATAATGCAAAATAAATAAATAAATAAATAAGGGCCGGTCCTAAAGCAGTAATAAACATGATGCCTTAACTCACTGCTGATACAGATGGGCTGTTTATTTTGCTATTACTCTTCGTTTTGGTTAGTGAATGTAGATAATTAGGTTGTATTTTTGTTTCTTTTTGTGGACAAAATATTTATTTGAATATGTTCTGATATTTTAATCACGTTTCCATCAAGAACGGACCAGCCCCTCCGTATTTGATGGCGATGGTCAAAAGCCGATCCGCACGGAGAGCCCTCCCAGCTTCAAGTACCGCTCGGCTCGACCCGCCATCCCTCAAAATCCATGTAAGACAAGTGGTGGAATGAACTTCCCCTGGGTGTCCGAACAGCAGAGTCGCTCGCTGTCTTCAAACCAGACTGAAGACCCTTCTTTTCTGAGAGCACTTGGGCCAATAGTAGAGTGGTCACCTTATTGACTTGTGTTTAGTAGAGTCTAAGATTAGAGGATCTTTAAATTTCGAGTCTATTCAAACTAGTTGAGGTTATTTCTGAGTTAAGAGCAAATGACTTTTGTAAGTCGCTCTGGATAAGAGCTTCTGCTAAATGCCTTAAATGTAAATGTAAATAAGTTGATTATCCTACAATAATACAATTGTTTAATATTTGAGTGTCCTGTGGTGTAGCAGTTCACACACGGGATGTGTAGATATTACATTAAGAGTCTGAACTAGTGTGCTTTATCTTAACGTGTAGCCTCTGTGGACGAGAAGCATGAACGTTGTGGGTGTACTGGTTCCATGGTGTAATGGTTAGCACTCTGGACTCTGAATCCAGCGATCCGAGTTCAAATCTCGGTGGGACCTGATGCTTTTGGGAAAAGTCTTGATGGAGACAGTTCACCCGAAATGTTTAGAGATGATATTTAACGCTTGAAATAGTGTGGAAAAGTCTTGGGCAAGTCTTGATGGATCCTGAACTGGCTCCATAAAGGTCTTGTGTATTGTACTCCACTGCAGTCACAGTTCATTACAGTAAATATACAAACATTGAAAGCAAGTGAAAAGAGTGAAATCTCTTAATATAGGTCATTTACAATGTGTCTGCACCGAGTTAATTATTTTATTATTTTCTATTACAGAGAATTTCCCCACTGCGGGACTAATAAAGGACTATCTTAGGTACAAAAGACCACCCCTTCTGCCGAAACCCGGGATCGAACCAGGGACCTTTAGATCTTCAGTCTAACGCTCTCCCAACTGAGCTATTTCGGCTCGCAGGAACTTTATGGTTGCGTTTTTGACGCGTCTAAGAATGGAAAAGTGTACATCCGTGAAGGGTCGACATCCTGAGATTCTTTTTTGGGGTACTGATCACAAGTTCTCTACTTGGGCCACAGTAGACCACGATAGTAGCCCGCCTCTCTGTGTCTCTGCTTTACAGGTAAATCTCACGTCATTCCAAATTTTAGGAAACGTTTATATTTATAAAAAAAAAAATTCTAACCAAATTTGTAAATAATGTTGAGCCTAATGTTGTTTTTAAATCCAAAAAGAAATCAATGTTTTTTTCTCTTTATCTCAAACGTTCAAACAAAAAACGAACAAACGAACAAAAAACTTTCGTTATTTCGTTAAGGTTATTTCTGAGTTAATACCAAATCACTTTTGTAAGTCGCTCTGGATAAGAGCTTCTGCTAAATGCCTTAAATGTAAATAAGTTGATTATCCTACAATAATACAATTGTTTAATATTTGAGTGTCCTGTGGTGTAGCAGTTCACACACGGGATGTGTAGATATTACATTAAGAGTCTGAACTAGTGTGCTTTATCTTAACGTGTAGCCTCTGTGGACGAGAAGCATGAACTTTGTGGTTGTACTGGTTCCATGGTGTAATGGTTAGCACTCTGGACTCTGAATCCAGCGATCCGAGTTCAAATCTCGGTGGGACCTGATGCTTTTGGGAAAAGTCTTGATGGAGACAGTTCACCCGAAATGTTTAGAGATGATATTTAACGCTTGAAATAGTGTGGAAAAGTCTTGGGCAAGTCTTGATTGATCCTGAACTGGCTCCATAAAGGTCTTGTGTATTGTACTCCACTGCAGTCACAGTTCATTACAGTAAATATACAAACATTGAAAGCAAGTGAAAAGAGTGAAATCTCTTAATATAGGTCATTTACAATGTGTCTGCACCGAGTTAATTATTTTATTATTTTCTATTACAGAGAATTTCCCCACTGCGGGACTAATAAAGGACTATCTTAGGTACAAAAGACCACCCCTTCTGCTGAAACCCGGGATCGAACCAGGGACCTTTAGATCTTCAGTCTAACGCTCTCCCAACTGAGCTATTTCGGCTCGCAGGAACTTTATGGTTGCGTTTTTGACGCGTCTAAGAATGGAAAAGTGTACAACCGTGAAGGGTCGACATCCTGAGATTCTTTTTTGGGGTACTGATCACAAGTTCTCTACTTGGGCCACAGTAGACCACGATAGTAGCCCGCCTCTCTGTGTCTCTGCTTTACAGGTAAATCTCACGTCATTCCAAATTTTAGGAAACGTTTATATTTATAAAAAAAAAAATTCTAACCAAATTTGTAAATAATGTTGAGCCTAATGTTGTTTTTAAATCCAAAAAGAAATCAATGTTTTTTTCTCTTTATCTCAAACGTTCAAACAAAAAACGAACAAACGAAAAAAAAACTTTCGTTATTTCGTTAAGGTTATTTCTGAGTTAATACCAAATCACTTTTGTAAGTCGCTCTGGATAAGAGCTTCTGCTAAATGCCTTAAATGTAAATAAGTTGATTATCCTACAATAATACAATTGTTTAATATTTGAGTGTCCTGTGGTGTAGCAGTTCACACACGGGATGTGTAGATATTACATTAAGAGTCTGAACTAGTGTGCTTTATCTTAACGTGTAGCCTCTGTGGACGAGAAGCATGAACGTTGTGGGTGTACTGGTTCCATGTTGTAATGGTTAGCACTCTGGACTCTGAATCCAGCGATCCGAGTTCAAATCTCGGTGGGACCTGGTGCTTTTGGGAAAAGTCTTGATGGAGACAGTTCACCCGAAATGTTTAGAGATTATATTTAACGCTTGAAAAAGTGTGGAAAAGTCTTGGGCAAGTCTTGATAGATCCTGAACTGGCTCCATAAAGGTCTTGTGTATTGTACTCCACTGCAGTCACAGTTCATTACAGTAAATATACAATTATTGAAAGTAAGTGAAAAGAGTGAAACCTCTTAATATAGGTCATTTACAATGTGTCTGCACCGAGTTAATTATTTTATTATTTTCTATTACCTTGGAGGCGATGCTGCTGGACACAGCGGTTCCATAGTGTAATGGTTAGCACTCTGGACTCTGAATCCAGCGATCCGATTTCAAATCTCGGTGGGACCTGCGGAAACCTTTTTAAGGTGGTGTGATTTCTTGTGTTTCACTTTCAGTTGTTGTAGAGGATTTTCTGCTTAGTCAACAAGACTGTCTTTCACCCCAAAACAGCATATTTTGGGGGGCAGTGAGCACAAGGTATCTAGTATAGACATAAAAATATGTGATGGTGAGTAATGCTTTAATGTAATGGGTAGAAGGCATGGGTACAAAACTACACCCCTTCTGCCGAAACCCGGGATCGAACCAGGGACCTTTAGATCTTCAGTCTAACGCTCTCCCAACTGAGCTATTTCGGCTTGCAGGAGTTCAATGGTTGCGTTTTTGACGCGTCTAAGAATGGAAAAGTGTACAACCGTGAAGGGTAGACATCCTGAGATGCTTTTTTGGGGTAGTGATCACAAGTTCTCTACTTGGGCCACAGTAGACCACGGTAGTAGCCCGCCTCTCTGTGTCTCTGCTTTACAGGTAAATCTCACGTCATTCCACATTTTAGGAAATATTTATATGTATAAAAAAAATTTTCAAGCCAAATTTGTAAATAATGTTGAGCCTAATGTTGTTTTTAAAACCAAAAAGAAATCAATGTTTTTATTCCCCCTTTATCTGAAACGTTCAAACAAAAAACGAACAAACGAACAAAAAACTTTCGTATATATATATATATATATATATATATATATATATATATATATATATATATACTTTTTCTAATAATGCAAAATAAATAAATAAATAAATAAGGGCCGGTCCTAAAGCAGTAATAAACATGATGCCTTAACTCACTGCTGATACAGATGGGCTGTTTATTTTGCTATTACTCTTCGTTTTGGTTAGTGAATGTAGATAATTAGGTTGTATTTTTGTTTCTTTTTGTGGACAAAATATTTATTTGAATATGTTCTGATATTTTAATCACGTTTCCATCAAGAACGGACCAGCCCCTCCGTATTTGATGGCGATGGTCAAAAGCCGATCCGCACGGAGAGCCCTCCCAGCTTCAAGTACCGCTCGGCTCGACCCGCCATCCCTCAAAATCCATGTAAGACAAGTGGTGGAATGAACTTCCCCTGGGTGTCCGAACAGCAGAGTCGCTCGCTGTCTTCAAACCAGACTGAAGACCCTTCTTTTCTGAGAGCACTTGGGCCAATAGTAGAGTGGTCACCTTATTGACTTGTGTTTAGTAGAGTCTAAGATTAGAGGATCTTTAAATTTCGAGTCTATTCAAACTAGTTGAGGTTATTTCTGAGTTAAGAGCAAATGACTTTTGTAAGTCGCTCTGGATAAGAGCTTCTGCTAAATGCCTTAAATGTAAATGTAAATAAGTTGATTATCCTACAATAATACAATTGTTTAATATTTGAGTGTCCTGTGGTGTAGCAGTTCACACACGGGATGTGTAGATATTACATTAAGAGTCTGAACTAGTGTGCTTTATCTTAACGTGTAGCCTCTGTGGACGAGAAGCATGAACGTTGTGGGTGTACTGGTTCCATGGTGTAATGGTTAGCACTCTGGACTCTGAATCCAGCGATCCGAGTTCAAATCTCGGTGGGACCTGATGCTTTTGGGAAAAGTCTTGATGGAGACAGTTCACCCGAAATGTTTAGAGATGATATTTAACGCTTGAAATAGTGTGGAAAAGTCTTGGGCAAGTCTTGATGGATCCTGAACTGGCTCCATAAAGGTCTTGTGTATTGTACTCCACTGCAGTCACAGTTCATTACAGTAAATATACAAACATTGAAAGCAAGTGAAAAGAGTGAAATCTCTTAATATAGGTCATTTACAATGTGTCTGCACCGAGTTAATTATTTTATTATTTTCTATTACAGAGAATTTCCCCACTGCGGGACTAATAAAGGACTATCTTAGGTACAAAAGACCACCCCTTCTGCCGAAACCCGGGATCGAACCAGGGACCTTTAGATCTTCAGTCTAACGCTCTCCCAACTGAGCTATTTCGGCTCGCAGGAACTTTATGGTTGCGTTTTTGACGCGTCTAAGAATGGAAAAGTGTACATCCGTGAAGGGTCGACATCCTGAGATTCTTTTTTGGGGTACTGATCACAAGTTCTCTACTTGGGCCACAGTAGACCACGATAGTAGCCCGCCTCTCTGTGTCTCTGCTTTACAGGTAAATCTCACGTCATTCCAAATTTTAGGAAACGTTTATATTTATAAAAAAAAAAATTCTAACCAAATTTGTAAATAATGTTGAGCCTAATGTTGTTTTTAAATCCAAAAAGAAATCAATGTTTTTTTCTCTTTATCTCAAACGTTCAAACAAAAAACGAACAAACGAACAAAAAACTTTCGTTATTTCGTTAAGGTTATTTCTGAGTTAATACCAAATCACTTTTGTAAGTCGCTCTGGATAAGAGCTTCTGCTAAATGCCTTAAATGTAAATAAGTTGATTATCCTACAATAATACAATTGTTTAATATTTGAGTGTCCTGTGGTGTAGCAGTTCACACACGGGATGTGTAGATATTACATTAAGAGTCTGAACTAGTGTGCTTTATCTTAACGTGTAGCCTCTGTGGACGAGAAGCATGAACTTTGTGGTTGTACTGGTTCCATGGTGTAATGGTTAGCACTCTGGACTCTGAATCCAGCGATCCGAGTTCAAATCTCGGTGGGACCTGATGCTTTTGGGAAAAGTCTTGATGGAGACAGTTCACCCGAAATGTTTAGAGATGATATTTAACGCTTGAAATAGTGTGGAAAAGTCTTGGGCAAGTCTTGATTGATCCTGAACTGGCTCCATAAAGGTCTTGTGTATTGTACTCCACTGCAGTCACAGTTCATTACAGTAAATATACAAACATTGAAAGCAAGTGAAAAGAGTGAAATCTCTTAATATAGGTCATTTACAATGTGTCTGCACCGAGTTAATTATTTTATTATTTTCTATTACAGAGAATTTCCCCACTGCGGGACTAATAAAGGACTATCTTAGGTACAAAAGACCACCCCTTCTGCTGAAACCCGGGATCGAACCAGGGACCTTTAGATCTTCAGTCTAACGCTCTCCCAACTGAGCTATTTCGGCTCGCAGGAACTTTATGGTTGCGTTTTTGACGCGTCTAAGAATGGAAAAGTGTACAACCGTGAAGGGTCGACATCCTGAGATTCTTTTTTGGGGTACTGATCACAAGTTCTCTACTTGGGCCACAGTAGACCACGATAGTAGCCCGCCTCTCTGTGTCTCTGCTTTACAGGTAAATCTCACGTCATTCCAAATTTTAGGAAACGTTTATATTTATAAAAAAAAAAATTCTAACCAAATTTGTAAATAATGTTGAGCCTAATGTTGTTTTTAAATCCAAAAAGAAATCAATGTTTTTTTCTCTTTATCTCAAACGTTCAAACAAAAAACGAACAAACGAAAAAAAAACTTTCGTTATTTCGTTAAGGTTATTTCTGAGTTAATACCAAATCACTTTTGTAAGTCGCTCTGGATAAGAGCTTCTGCTAAATGCCTTAAATGTAAATAAGTTGATTATCCTACAATAATACAATTGTTTAATATTTGAGTGTCCTGTGGTGTAGCAGTTCACACACGGGATGTGTAGATATTACATTAAGAGTCTGAACTAGTGTGCTTTATCTTAACGTGTAGCCTCTGTGGACGAGAAGCATGAACGTTGTGGGTGTACTGGTTCCATGGTGTAATGGTTAGCACTCTGGACTCTGAATCCAGCGATCCGAGTTCAAATCTCGGTGGGACCTGGTGCTTTTGGGAAAAGTCTTGATGGAGACAGTTCACCCGAAATGTTTAGAGATTATATTTAACGCTTGAAAAAGTGTGGAAAAGTCTTGGGCAAGTCTTGATAGATCCTGAACTGGCTCCATAAAGGTCTTGTGTATTGTACTCCACTGCAGTCACAGTTCATTACAGTAAATATACAATTATTGAAAGTAAGTGAAAAGAGTGAAACCGCTTAATATAGGTCATTTACAATGTGTCTGCACCGAGTTAATTATTTTATTATTTTCTATTACCTTGGAGGCGATGCTGCTGGACGCAGCGGTTCCATAGTGTAATGGTTAGCACTCTGGACTCTGAATCCAGCGATCCGATTTCAAATCTCGGTGGGACCTGCGGAAACCTTTTTAAGGTGGTGTGATTTCTTGTGTTTCACTTTCAGTTGTTGTAGAGGATTTTCTGCTTAGTCAACAAGACTGTCTTTCACCCCAAAACAGCATATTTTGGGGGGCAGTGAGCACAAGGTATCTAGTATAGACATAAAAATATGTGATGGTGAGTAATGCTTTAATGTAATGGGTAGAAGGCATGGGTACAAAACTACACCCCTTCTGCCGAAACCCGGGATCGAACCAGGGACCTTTAGATCTTCAGTCTAACGCTCTCCCAACTGAGCTATTTCGGCTTGCAGGAGCTCAATGGTTGCGTTTTTGACGCGTCTAAGAATGGAAAAGTGTACAACCGTGAAGGGTAGACATCCTGAGATGCTTTTTTGGGGTAGTGATCACAAGTTCTCTACTTGGGCCACAGTAGACCACGGTAGTAGCCCGCCTCTCTGTGTCTCTGCTTTACAGGTAAATCTCACGTCATTCCACATTTTAGGAAATATTTATATGTATAAAAAAAATTTTCAAGCCAAATTTGTAAATAATGTTGAGCCTAATGTTGTTTTTAAAACCAAAAAGAAATCAATGTTTTTATTCCCCCTTTATCTGAAACGTTCAAACAAAAAACGAACAAACGAACAAAAAACTTTCGTATATATATATATATATATATATATATATATATATATATATATATATATATATATATATATATATATACTTTTTCTAATAATGCAAAATAAATAAATAAATAAATAAGGGCCGGTCCTAAAGCAGTAATAAACATGATGCCTTAACTCACTGCTGATACAGATGGGCTGTTTATTTTGCTATTACTCTTCGTTTTGGTTAGTGAATGTAGATAATTAGGTTGTATTTTTGTTTCTTTTTGTGGACAAAATATTTATTTGAATATGTTCTGATATTTTAATCACGTTTCCATCAAGAACGGACCAGCCCCTCCGTATTTGATGGCGATGGTCAAAAGCCGATCCGCACGGAGAGCCCTCCCAGCTTCAAGTACCGCTCGGCTCGACCCGCCATCCCTCAAAATCCATGTAAGACAAGTGGTGGAATGAACTTCCCCTGGGTGTCCGAACAGCAGAGTCGCTCGCTGTCTTCAAACCAGACTGAAGACCCTTCTTTTCTGAGAGCACTTGGGCCAATAGTAGAGTGGTCACCTTATTGACTTGTGTTTAGTAGAGTCTAAGATTAGAGGATCTTTAAATTTCGAGTCTATTCAAACTAGTTGAGGTTATTTCTGAGTTAAGAGCAAATGACTTTTGTAAGTCGCTCTGGATAAGAGCTTCTGCTAAATGCCTTAAATGTAAATGTAAATAAGTTGATTATCCTACAATAATACAATTGTTTAATATTTGAGTGTCCTGTGGTGTAGCAGTTCACACACGGGATGTGTAGATATTACATTAAGAGTCTGAACTAGTGTGCTTTATCTTAACGTGTAGCCTCTGTGGACGAGAAGCATGAACGTTGTGGGTGTACTGGTTCCATGGTGTAATGGTTAGCACTCTGGACTCTGAATCCAGCGATCCGAGTTCAAATCTCGGTGGGACCTGATGCTTTTGGGAAAAGTCTTGATGGAGACAGTTCACCCGAAATGTTTAGAGATGATATTTAACGCTTGAAATAGTGTGGAAAAGTCTTGGGCAAGTCTTGATGGATCCTGAACTGGCTCCATAAAGGTCTTGTGTATTGTACTCCACTGCAGTCACAGTTCATTACAGTAAATATACAAACATTGAAAGCAAGTGAAAAGAGTGAAATCTCTTAATATAGGTCATTTACAATGTGTCTGCACCGAGTTAATTATTTTATTATTTTCTATTACAGAGAATTTCCCCACTGCGGGACTAATAAAGGACTATCTTAGGTACAAAAGACCACCCCTTCTGCCGAAACCCGGGATCGAACCAGGGACCTTTAGATCTTCAGTCTAACGCTCTCCCAACTGAGCTATTTCGGCTCGCAGGAACTTTATGGTTGCGTTTTTGACGCGTCTAAGAATGGAAAAGTGTACATCCGTGAAGGGTCGACATCCTGAGATTCTTTTTTGGGGTACTGATCACAAGTTCTCTACTTGGGCCACAGTAGACCACGATAGTAGCCCGCCTCTCTGTGTCTCTGCTTTACAGGTAAATCTCACGTCATTCCAAATTTTAGGAAACGTTTATATTTATAAAAAAAAAAATTCTAACCAAATTTGTAAATAATGTTGAGCCTAATGTTGTTTTTAAATCCAAAAAGAAATCAATGTTTTTTTCTCTTTATCTCAAACGTTCAAACAAAAAACGAACAAACGAACAAAAAACTTTCGTTATTTCGTTAAGGTTATTTCTGAGTTAATACCAAATCACTTTTGTAAGTCGCTCTGGATAAGAGCTTCTGCTAAATGCCTTAAATGTAAATAAGTTGATTATCCTACAATAATACAATTGTTTAATATTTGAGTGTCCTGTGGTGTAGCAGTTCACACACGGGATGTGTAGATATTACATTAAGAGTCTGAACTAGTGTGCTTTATCTTAACGTGTAGCCTCTGTGGACGAGAAGCATGAACGTTGTGGTTGTACTGGTTCCATGGTGTAATGGTTAGCACTCTGGACTCTGAATCCAGCGATCCGAGTTCAAATCTCGGTGGGACCTGGTGCTTTTGGGAAAAGTCTTGATGGAGACAGTTCACACGAAATGTTTAGAGATTATATTTAACGCTTGAAAAAGTGTGGAAAAGTCTTGGGCAAGTCTTGATAGATCCTGAACTGGCTCCATAAAGGTCTTGTGTATTGTACTCCACTGCAGTCACAGTTCATTACAGTAAATATACAATTATTGAAAGTAAGTGAAAAGAGTGAAACCGCTTAATATAGGTCATTTACAATGTGTCTGCACCGAGTTAATTATTTTATTATTTTCTATTACCTTGGAGGCGATGCTGCTGGACACAGCGGTTCCATAGTGTAATGGTTAGCACTCTGGACTCTGAATCCAGCGATCCGATTTCAAATCTCGGTGGGACCTGCGGAAACCTTTTTAAGGTGGTGTGATTTCTTGTGTTTCACTTTCAGTTGTTGTAGAGGATTTTCTGCTTAGTCAACAAGACTGTCTTTCACCCCAAAACAGCATATTTTGGGGGGCAGTGAGCACAAGGTATCTAGTATAGACATAAAAATATGTGATGGTGAGTAATGCTTTAATGTAATGGGTAGAAGGCATGGGTACAAAACTACACCCCTTCTGCCGAAACCCGGGATCGAACCAGGGACCTTTAGATCTTCAGTCTAACGCTTTCCCAACTGAGCTATTCCGGCTTGCAGGAGCTCAATGGTTGCGTTTTTGACGCGTCTAAGAATGGAAAAGTGTACAACCGTGAAGGGTAGACATCCTGAGATGCTTTTTTGGGGTAGTGATCACAAGTTCTCTACTTGGGCCACAGTAGACCACGGTAGTAGCCCGCCTCTCTGTGTCTCTGCTTTACAGGTAAATCTCACGTCATTCCACATTTTAGGAAATATTTATATGTATAAAAAAAATTTTCAAGCCAAATTTGTAAATAATGTTGAGCCTAATGTTGTTTTTAAAACCAAAAAGAAATCAATGTTTTTTTTCCCCCTTTATCTGAAACGTTCAAACAAAAAACGAACAAACGAACAAAAAACTTTCGTATATATATATATATATATATATATACTTTTTCTAATAATGCAAAATAAATAAATAAATAAATAAGGGCCCGTCCTAAAGCAGTAATAAACATGATGCCTTAACTCACTGCTGATACAGATGGGCTGTTTATTTTGCTATTACTCTTCGTTTTGGTTAGTGAATGTAGATAATTAGGTTGTATTTTTGTTTCTTTTTGTGGACAAAATATTTATTTGAATATGTTCTGATATTTTAATCACGTTTCCATCAAGAACGGACCAGCCCCTCCGTATTTGATGGCGATGGTCAAAAGCCGATCCGCACGGAGAGCCCTCCCAGCTTCAAGTACCGCTCGGCTCGACCCGCCATCCCTCAAAATCCATGTAAGACAAGTGGTGGAATGAACTTCCCCTGGGTGTCCGAACAGCAGAGTCGCTCGCTGTCTTCAAACCAGACTGAAGACCCTTCTTTTCTGAGAGCACTTGGGCCAATAGTAGAGTGGTCACCTTATTGACTTGTGTTTAGTAGAGTCTAAGATTAGAGGATCTTTAAATTTCGAGTCTATTCAAACTAGTTGAGGTTATTTCTGAGTTAAGAGCAAATGACTTTTGTAAGTCGCTCTGGATAAGAGCTTCTGCTAAATGCCTTAAATGTAAATGTAAATAAGTTGATTATCCTACAATAATACAATTGTTTAATATTTGAGTGTCCTGTGGTGTAGCAGTTCACACACGGGATGTGTAGATATTACATTAAGAGTCTGAACTAGTGTGCTTTATCTTAACGTGTAGCCTCTGTGGACGAGAAGCATGAACGTTGTGGGTGTACTGGTTCCATGGTGTAATGGTTAGCACTCTGGACTCTGAATCCAGCGATCCGAGTTCAAATCTCGGTGGGACCTGATGCTTTTGGGAAAAGTCTTGATGGAGACAGTTCACCCGAAATGTTTAGAGATGATATTTAACGCTTGAAATAGTGTGGAAAAGTCTTGGGCAAGTCTTGATGGATCCTGAACTGGCTCCATAAAGGTCTTGTGTATTGTACTCCACTGCAGTCACAGTTCATTACAGTAAATATACAAACATTGAAAGCAAGTGAAAAGAGTGAAATCTCTTAATATAGGTCATTTACAATGTGTCTGCACCGAGTTAATTATTTTATTATTTTCTATTACAGAGAATTTCCCCACTGCGGGACTAATAAAGGACTATCTTAGGTACAAAAGACCACCCCTTCTGCCGAAACCCGGGATCGAACCAGGGACCTTTAGATCTTCAGTCTAACGCTCTCCCAACTGAGCTATTTCGGCTCGCAGGAACTTTATGGTTGCGTTTTTGACGCGTCTAAGAATGGAAAAGTGTACATCCGTGAAGGGTCGACATCCTGAGATTCTTTTTTGGGGTACTGATCACAAGTTCTCTACTTGGGCCACAGTAGACCACGATAGTAGCCCGCCTCTCTGTGTCTCTGCTTTACAGGTAAATCTCACGTCATTCCAAATTTTAGGAAACGTTTATATTTATAAAAAAAAAAATTCTAACCAAATTTGTAAATAATGTTGAGCCTAATGTTGTTTTTAAATCCAAAAAGAAATCAATGTTTTTTTCTCTTTATCTCAAACGTTCAAACAAAAAACGAACAAACGAACAAAAAACTTTCGTTATTTCGTTAAGGTTATTTCTGAGTTAATACCAAATCACTTTTGTAAGTCGCTCTGGATAAGAGCTTCTGCTAAATGCCTTAAATGTAAATAAGTTGATTATCCTACAATAATACAATTGTTTAATATTTGAGTGTCCTGTGGTGTAGCAGTTCACACACGGGATGTGTAGATATTACATTAAGAGTCTGAACTAGTGTGCTTTATCTTAACGTGTAGCCTCTGTGGACGAGAAGCATGAACGTTGTGGTTGTACTGGTTCCATGGTGTAATGGTTAGCACTCTGGACTCTGAATCCAGCGATCCGAGTTCAAATCTCGGTGGGACCTGGTGCTTTTGGGAAAAGTCTTGATGGAGACAGTTCACACGAAATGTTTAGAGATTATATTTAACGCTTGAAAAAGTGTGGAAAAGTCTTGGGCAAGTCTTGATAGATCCTGAACTGGCTCCATAAAGGTCTTGTGTATTGTACTCCACTGCAGTCACAGTTCATTACAGTAAATATACAATTATTGAAAGTAAGTGAAAAGAGTGAAACCGCTTAATATAGGTCATTTACAATGTGTCTGCACCGAGTTAATTATTTTATTATTTTCTATTACCTTGGAGGCGATGCTGCTGGACACAGCGGTTCCATAGTGTAATGGTTAGCACTCTGGACTCTGAATCCAGCGATCCGATTTCAAATCTCGGTGGGACCTGCGGAAACCTTTTTAAGGTGGTGTGATTTCTTGTGTTTCACTTTCAGTTGTTGTAGAGGATTTTCTGCTTAGTCAACAAGACTGTCTTTCACCCCAAAACAGCATATTTTGGGGGGCAGTGAGCACAAGGTATCTAGTATAGACATAAAAATATGTGATGGTGAGTAATGCTTTAATGTAATGGGTAGAAGGCATGGGTACAAAACTACACCCCTTCTGCCGAAACCCGGGATCGAACCAGGGACCTTTAGATCTTCAGTCTAACGCTCTCCCAACTGAGCTATTCCGGCTTGCAGGAGCTCAATGGTTGCGTTCTTGACGCGTCTAAGAATGGAAAAGTGTACAACCGTGAAGGGTAGACATCCTGAGATGCTTTTTTGGGGTAGTGATCACAAGTTCTCTACTTGGGCCACAGTAGACCACGGTAGTAGCCCGCCTCTCTGTGTCTCTGCTTTACAGGTAAATCTCACGTCATTCCACATTTTAGGAAATATTTATATGTATAAAAAACAATTTTCAAGCCAAATTTGTAAATAATGTTGAGCCTAATGTTGTTTTTAAAACCAAAAAGAAATCAATGTTTTTTTTCCCCCTTTATCTGAAACGTTCAAACAAAAAACGAACAAACGAACAAAAAACTTTCGTATATATATATATATATATATATATATATATATATATATATATATATATATATATATATATACTTTTTCTAATAATGCAAAATAAATAAATAAATAAATAAGGGCCCGTCCTAAAGCAGTAATAAACATGATGCCTTAACTCACTGCTGATACAGATGGGCTGTTTATTTTGCTATTACTCTTCGTTTTGGTTAGTGAATGTAGATAATTAGGTTGTATTTTTGTTTCTTTTTGTGGACAAAATATTTATTTGAATATGTTCTGATATTTTAATCACGTTTCCATCAAGAACGGACCAGCCCCTCCGTATTTGATGGCGATGGTCAAAAGCCGATCCGCACGGAGAGCCCTCCCAGCTTCAAGTACCGCTCGGCTCGACCCGCCATCCCTCAAAATCCATGTAAGACAAGTGGTGGAATGAACTTCCCCTGGGTGTCCGAACAGCAGAGTCGCTCGCTGTCTTCAAACCAGACTGAAGACCCTTCTTTTCTGAGAGCACTTGGGCCAATAGTAGAGTGGTCACCTTATTGACTTGTGTTTAGTAGAGTCTAAGATTAGAGGATCTTTAAATTTCGAGTCTATTCAAACTAGTTGAGGTTATTTCTGAGTTAAGAGCAAATGACTTTTGTAAGTCGCTCTGGATAAGAGCTTCTGCTAAATGCCTTAAATGTAAATGTAAATAAGTTGATTATCCTACAATAATACAATTGTTTAATATTTGAGTGTCCTGTGGTGTAGCAGTTCACACACGGGATGTGTAGATATTACATTAAGAGTCTGAACTAGTGTGCTTTATCTTAACGTGTAGCCTCTGTGGACGAGAAGCATGAACGTTGTGGGTGTACTGGTTCCATGGTGTAATGGTTAGCACTCTGGACTCTGAATCCAGCGATCCGAGTTCAAATCTCGGTGGGACCTGATGCTTTTGGGAAAAGTCTTGATGGAGACAGTTCACCCGAAATGTTTAGAGATGATATTTAACGCTTGAAATAGTGTGGAAAAGTCTTGGGCAAGTCTTGATGGATCCTGAACTGGCTCCATAAAGGTCTTGTGTATTGTACTCCACTGCAGTCACAGTTCATTACAGTAAATATACAAACATTGAAAGCAAGTGAAAAGAGTGAAATCTCTTAATATAGGTCATTTACAATGTGTCTGCACCGAGTTAATTATTTTATTATTTTCTATTACAGAGAATTTCCCCACTGCGGGACTAATAAAGGACTATCTTAGGTACAAAAGACCACCCCTTCTGCCGAAACCCGGGATCGAACCAGGGACCTTTAGATCTTCAGTCTAACGCTCTCCCAACTGAGCTATTTCGGCTCGCAGGAACTTTATGGTTGCGTTTTTGACGCGTCTAAGAATGGAAAAGTGTACATCCGTGAAGGGTCGACATCCTGAGATTCTTTTTTGGGGTACTGATCACAAGTTCTCTACTTGGGCCACAGTAGACCACGATAGTAGCCCGCCTCTCTGTGTCTCTGCTTTACAGGTAAATCTCACGTCATTCCAAATTTTAGGAAACGTTTATATTTATAAAAAAAAAAATTCTAACCAAATTTGTAAATAATGTTGAGCCTAATGTTGTTTTTAAATCCAAAAAGAAATCAATGTTTTTTTCTCTTTATCTCAAACGTTCAAACAAAAAACGAACAAACGAAAAAAAAACTTTCGTTATTTCGTTAAGGTTATTTCTGAGTTAATACCAAATCACTTTTGTAAGTCGCTCTGGATAAGAGCTTCTGCTAAATGCCTTAAATGTAAATAAGTTGATTATCCTACAATAATACAATTGTTTAATATTTGAGTGTCCTGTGGTGTAGCAGTTCACACACGGGATGTGTAGATATTACATTAAGAGTCTGAACTAGTGTGCTTTATCTTAACGTGTAGCCTCTGTGGACGAGAAGCATGAACGTTGTGGTTGTACTGGTTCCATGGTGTAATGGTTAGCACTCTGGACTCTGAATCCAGCGATCCGAGTTCAAATCTCGGTGGGACCTGGTGCTTTTGGGAAAAGTCTTGATGGAGACAGTTCACACGAAATGTTTAGAGATTATATTTAACGCTTGAAAAAGTGTGGAAAAGTCTTGGGCAAGTCTTGATAGATCCTGAACTGGCTCCATAAAGGTCTTGTGTATTGTACTCCACTGCAGTCACAGTTCATTACAGTAAATATACAATTATTGAAAGTAAGTGAAAAGAGTGAAACCGCTTAATATAGGTCATTTACAATGTGTCTGCACCGAGTTAATTATTTTATTATTTTCTATTACCTTGGAGGCGATGCTGCTGGACACAGCGGTTCCATAGTGTAATGGTTAGCACTCTGGACTCTGAATCCAGCGATCCGATTTCAAATCTCGGTGGGACCTGCGGAAACCTTTTTAAGGTGGTGTGATTTCTTGTGTTTCACTTTCAGTTGTTGTAGAGGATTTTCTGCTTAGTCAACAAGACTGTCTTTCACCCCAAAACAGCATATTTTGGGGGGCAGTGAGCACAAGGTATCTAGTATAGACATAAAAATATGTGATGGTGAGTAATGCTTTAATGTAATGGGTAGAAGGCATGGGTACAAAACTACACCCCTTCTGCCGAAACCCGGGATCGAACCAGGGACCTTTAGATCTTCAGTCTAACGCTTTCCCAACTGAGCTATTCCGGCTTGCAGGAGCTCAATGGTTGCGTTTTTGACGCGTCTAAGAATGGAAAAGTGTACAACCGTGAAGGGTAGACATCCTGAGATGCTTTTTTGGGGTAGTGATCACAAGTTCTCTACTTGGGCCACAGTAGACCACGGTAGTAGCCCGCCTCTCTGTGTCTCTGCTTTACAGGTAAATCTCACGTCATTCCACATTTTAGGAAATATTTATATGTATAAAAAAAATTTTCAAGCCAAATTTGTAAATAATGTTGAGCCTAATGTTGTTTTTAAAACCAAAAAGAAATCAATGTTTTTTTTCCCCCTTTATCTGAAACGTTCAAACAAAAAACGAACAAACGAACAAAAAACTTTCGTATATATATATATATATATATATATATATATATATATATATATATATATATATATATATATATATATATATACTTTTTCTAATAATGCAAAATAAATAAATAAATAAATAAGGGCCCGTCCTAAAGCAGTAATAAACATGATGCCTTAACTCACTGCTGATACAGATGGGCTGTTTATTTTGCTATTACTCTTCGTTTTGGTTAGTGAATGTAGATAATTAGGTTGTATTTTTGTTTCTTTTTGTGGACAAAATATTTATTTGAATATGTTCTGATATTTTAATCACGTTTCCATCAAGAACGGACCAGCCCCTCCGTATTTGATGGCGATGGTCAAAAGCCGATCCGCACGGAGAGCCCTCCCAGCTTCAAGTACCGCTCGGCTCGACCCGCCATCCCTCAAAATCCATGTAAGACAAGTGGTGGAATGAACTTCCCCTGGGTGTCCGAACAGCAGAGTCGCTCGCTGTCTTCAAACCAGACTGAAGACCCTTCTTTTCTGAGAGCACTTGGGCCAATAGTAGAGTGGTCACCTTATTGACTTGTGTTTAGTAGAGTCTAAGATTAGAGGATCTTTAAATTTCGAGTCTATTCAAACTAGTTGAGGTTATTTCTGAGTTAAGAGCAAATGACTTTTGTAAGTCGCTCTGGATAAGAGCTTCTGCTAAATGCCTTAAATGTAAATGTAAATAAGTTGATTATCCTACAATAATACAATTGTTTAATATTTGAGTGTCCTGTGGTGTAGCAGTTCACACACGGGATGTGTAGATATTACATTAAGAGTCTGAACTAGTGTGCTTTATCTTAACGTGTAGCCTCTGTGGACGAGAAGCATGAACGTTGTGGGTGTACTGGTTCCATGGTGTAATGGTTAGCACTCTGGATTCTGAATCCAGCGATCCGAGTTCAAATCTCGGTGGGACCTGGTGCTTTTGGGAAAAGTCTTGATGGAGACAGTTCACCCGAAATGTTTAGAGATGATATTTAACGCTTGAAATAGTGTGGAAAAGTCTTGGGCAAGTCTTGATGGATCCTGAACTGGCTCCATAAAGGTCTTGTGTATTGTACTCCACTGCAGTCACAGTTCATTACAGTAAATATACAAACATTGAAAGCAAGTGAAAAGAGTGAAATCTCTTAATATAGGTCATTTACAATGTGTCTGCACCGAGTTAATTATTTTATTATTTTCTATTACAGAGAATTTCCCCACTGCGGGACTAATAAAGGACTATCTTAGGTAAAAAAGCCAACCCTTCTGCCGAAACCCGGGATCGAACCAGGGACCTTTAGATCTTCAGTCTAACGCTCTCCCAACTGAGCTATTTCGGCTCGCAGGAACTTTATGGTTGCGTTTTTGACGCGTCTAAGAATGGAAAAGTGTACAACCGTGAAGGGTCGACATCCTGAGATTCTTTTTTGGGGTACTGATCACAAGTTCTCTACTTGGGCCACAGTAGACCACGATAGTAGCCCGCCTCTCTGTGTCTCTGCTTTACAGGTAAATCTCACGTCATTCCAAATTTTAGGAAACGTTTATATTTATAAAAAAAAAAATTCTAACCAAATTTGTAAATAATGTTGAGCCTAATGTTGTTTTTAAATCCAAAAAGAAATCAATGTTTTTTTCTCTTTATCTCAAACGTTCAAACAAAAAACGAACAAACGAACAAAAAACTTTCGTTATTTCGTTAAGGTTATTTCTGAGTTAATACCAAATCACTTTTGTAAGTCGCTCTGGATAAGAGCTTCTGCTAAATGCCTTAAATGTAAATAAGTTGATTATCCTACAATAATACAATTGTTTAATATTTGAGTGTCCTGTGGTGTAGCAGTTCACACACGGGATGTGTAGATATTACATTAAGAGTCTGAACTAGTGTGCTTTATCTTAACGTGTAGCCTCTGTGGACGAGAAGCATGAACGTTGTGGGTGTACTGGTTCCATGGTGTAATGGTTAGCACTCTGGACTCTGAATCCAGCGATCCGAGTTCAAATCTCGGTGGGACCTGGTGCTTTTGGGAAAAGTCTTGATGGAGACAGTTCACCCGAAATGTTTAGAGATTATATTTAACGCTTGAAAAAGTGTGGAAAAGTCTTGGGCAAGTCTTGATAGATCCTGAACTGGCTCCATAAAGGTCTTGTGTATTGTACTCCACTGCAGTCACAGTTCATTACAGTAAATATACAATTATTGAAAGTAAGTGAAAAGAGTGAAACCTCTTAATATAGGTCATTTACAATGTGTCTGCACCGAGTTAATTATTTTATTATTTTCTATTACCTTGGAGGCGATGCTGCTGGACACAGCGGTTCCATAGTGTAATGGTTAGCACTCTGGACTCTGAATCCAGCGATCCGATTTCAAATCTCGGTGGGACCTGCGGAAACCTTTTTAAGGTGGTGTGATTTCTTGTGTTTCACTTTCAGTTGTTGTAGAGGATTTTCTGCTTAGTCAACAAGACTGTCTTTCACCCCAAAACAGCATATTTTGGGGGGCAGTGAGCACAAGGTATCTAGTATAGACATAAAAATATGTGATGGTGAGTAATGCTTTAATGTAATGGGTAGAAGGCATGGGTACAAAACTACACCCCTTCTGCCGAAACCCGGGATCGAACCAGGGACCTTTAGATCTTCAGTCTAACGCTCTCCCAACTGAGCTATTTCGGCTTGCAGGAGTTCAATGGTTGCGTTTTTGACGCGTCTAAGAATGGAAAAGTGTACAACCGTGAAGGGTAGACATCCTGAGATGCTTTTTTGGGGTAGTGATCACAAGTTCTCTACTTGGGCCACAGTAGACCACGGTAGTAGCCCGCCTCTCTGTGTCTCTGCTTTACAGGTAAATCTCACGTCATTCCACATTTTAGGAAATATTTATATGTATAAAAAAAATTTTCAAGCCAAATTTGTGAATAATGTTGAGCCTAATGTTGTTTTTAAAACCAAAAAGAAATCAATGTTTTTTTTCCCCCTTTATCTGAAACGTTCAAACAAAAAACGAACAAACGAACAAAAAACTTTCGTATATATATATATATATATATATATATATATATATATATACCTTTTCTAATAATGCAAAATAAATAAATAAATAAATAAATAAGGGCCCGTCCTAAAGCAGTAATAAACATGATGCCTTAACTCACTGCTGATACAGATGGGCTGTTTATTTTGCTATTACTCTTCGTTTTGGTTAGTGAATGTAGATAATTAGGTTGTATTTTTGTTTCTTTTTGTGGACAAAATATTTATTTGAATATGTTCTGATATTTTAATCACGTTTCCATCAAGAACGGACCAGCCCCTCCGTATTTGATGGCGATGGTCAAAAGCCGATCCGCACGGAGAGCCCTCCCAGCTTCAAGTACCGCTCGGCTCGACCCGCCATCCCTCAAAATCCATGTAAGACAAGTGGTGGAATGAACTTCCCCTGGGTGTCCGAACAGCAGAGTCGCTCGCTGTCTTCAAACCAGACTGAAGACCCTTCTTTTCTGAGAGCACTTGGGCCAATAGTAGAGTGGTCACCTTATTGACTTGTGTTTAGTAGAGTCTAAGATTAGAGGATCTTTAAATTTCGAGTCTATTCAAACTAGTTGAGGTTATTTCTGAGTTAAGAGCAAATGACTTTTGTAAGTCGCTCTGGATAAGAGCTTCTGCTAAATGCCTTAAATGTAAATGTAAATAAGTTGATTATCCTACAATAATACAATTGTTTAATATTTGAGTGTCCTGTGGTGTAGCAGTTCACACACGGGATGTGTAGATATTACATTAAGAGTCTGAACTAGTGTGCTTTATCTTAACGTGTAGCCTCTGTGGACGAGAAGCATGAACGTTGTGGGTGTACTGGTTCCATGGTGTAATGGTTAGCACTCTGGACTCTGAATCCAGCGATCCGAGTTCAAATCTCGGTGGGACCTGATGCTTTTGGGAAAAGTCTTGATGGAGACAGTTCACCCGAAATGTTTAGAGATGATATTTAACGCTTGAAATAGTGTGGAAAAGTCTTGGGCAAGTCTTGATGGATCCTGAACTGGCTCCATAAAGGTCTTGTGTATTGTACTCCACTGCAGTCACAGTTCATTACAGTAAATATACAAACATTGAAAGCAAGTGAAAAGAGTGAAATCTCTTAATATAGGTCATTTACAATGTGTCTGCACCGAGTTAATTATTTTATTATTTTCTATTACAGAGAATTTCCCCACTGCGGGACTAATAAAGGACTATCTTAGGTACAAAAGACCACCCCTTCTGCCGAAACCCGGGATCGAACCAGGGACCTTTAGATCTTCAGTCTAACGCTCTCCCAACTGAGCTATTTCGGCTCGCAGGAATTTTATGGTTGCGTTTTTGACGCGTCTAAGAATGGAAAAGTGTACAACCGTGAAGGGTCGACATCCTGAGATTCTTTTTTGGGGTACTGATCACAAGTTCTCTACTTGGGCCACAGTAGACCACGATAGTAGCCCGCCTCTCTGTGTCTCTGCTTTACAGGTAAATCTCACGTCATTCCAAATTTTAGGAAACGTTTATATTTATAAAAAAAAAAATTCTAACCAAATTTGTAAATAATGTTGAGCCTAATGTTGTTTTTAAATCCAAAAAGAAATCAATGTTTTTTTCTCTTTATCTCAAACGTTCAAACAAAAAACGAACAAACGAACAAAAAACTTTCGTTATTTCGTTAAGGTTATTTCTGAGTTAATACCAAATCACTTTTGTAAGTCGCTCTGGATAAGAGCTTCTGCTAAATGCCTTAAATGTAAATAAGTTGATTATCCTACAATAATACAATTGTTTAATATTTGAGTGTCCTGTGGTGTAGCAGTTCACACACGGGATGTGTAGATATTACATTAAGAGTCTGAACTAGTGTGCTTTATCTTAACGTGTAGCCTCTGTGGACGAGAAGCATGAACGTTGTGGTTGTACTGGTTCCATGGTGTAATGGTTAGCACTCTGGACTCTGAATCCAGCGATCCGAGTTCAAATCTCGGTGGGACCTGGTGCTTTTGGGAAAAGTCTTGATGGAGACAGTTCACACGAAATGTTTAGAGATTATATTTAACGCTTGAAAAAGTGTGGAAAAGTCTTGGGCAAGTCTTGATAGATCCTGAACTGGCTCCATAAAGGTCTTGTGTATTGTACTCCACTGCAGTCACAGTTCATTACAGTAAATATACAATTATTGAAAGTAAGTGAAAAGAGTGAAACCGCTTAATATAGGTCATTTACAATGTGTCTGCACCGAGTTAATTATTTTATTATTTTCTATTACCTTGGAGGCGATGCTGCTGGACACAGCGGTTCCATAGTGTAATGGTTAGCACTCTGGACTCTGAATCCAGCGATCCGATTTCAAATCTCGGTGGGACCTGCGGAAACCTTTTTAAGGTGGTGTGATTTCTTGTGTTTCACTTTCAGTTGTTGTAGAGGATTTTCTGCTTAGTCAACAAGACTGTCTTTCACCCCAAAACAGCATATTTTGGGGGGCAGTGAGCACAAGGTATCTAGTATAGACATAAAAATATGTGATGGTGAGTAATGCTTTAATGTAATGGGTAGAAGGCATGGGTACAAAACTACACCCCTTCTGCCGAAACCCGGGATCGAACCAGGGACCTTTAGATCTTCAGTCTAACGCTTTCCCAACTGAGCTATTCCGGCTTGCAGGAGCTCAATGGTTGCGTTTTTGACGCGTCTAAGAATGGAAAAGTGTACAACCGTGAAGGGTAGACATCCTGAGATGCTTTTTTGGGGTAGTGATCACAAGTTCTCTACTTGGGCCACAGTAGACCACGGTAGTAGCCCGCCTCTCTGTGTCTCTGCTTTACAGGTAAATCTCACGTCATTCCACATTTTAGGAAATATTTATATGTATAAAAAAAATTTTCAAGCCAAATTTGTAAATAATGTTGAGCCTAATGTTGTTTTTAAAACCAAAAAGAAATCAATGTTTTTTTTCCCCCTTTATCTGAAACGTTCAAACAAAAAACGAACAAACGAACAAAAAACTTTCGTATATATATATATATATATATATATATATATATATATATATATATATATATATATATATATATATATACTTTTTCTAATAATGCAAAATAAATAAATAAATAAATAAGGGCCCGTCCTAAAGCAGTAATAAACATGATGCCTTAACTCACTGCTGATACAGATGGGCTGTTTATTTTGCTATTACTCTTCGTTTTGGTTAGTGAATGTAGATAATTAGGTTGTATTTTTGTTTCTTTTTGTGGACAAAATATTTATTTGAATATGTTCTGATATTTTAATCACGTTTCCATCAAGAACGGACCAGCCCCTCCGTATTTGATGGCGATGGTCAAAAGCCGATCCGCACGGAGAGCCCTCCCAGCTTCAAGTACCGCTCGGCTCGACCCGCCATCCCTCAAAATCCATGTAAGACAAGTGGTGGAATGAACTTCCCCTGGGTGTCCGAACAGCAGAGTCGCTCGCTGTCTTCAAACCAGACTGAAGACCCTTCTTTTCTGAGAGCACTTGGGCCAATAGTAGAGTGGTCACCTTATTGACTTGTGTTTAGTAGAGTCTAAGATTAGAGGATCTTTAAATTTCGAGTCTATTCAAACTAGTTGAGGTTATTTCTGAGTTAAGAGCAAATGACTTTTGTAAGTCGCTCTGGATAAGAGCTTCTGCTAAATGCCTTAAATGTAAATGTAAATAAGTTGATTATCCTACAATAATACAATTGTTTAATATTTGAGTGTCCTGTGGTGTAGCAGTTCACACACGGGATGTGTAGATATTACATTAAGAGTCTGAACTAGTGTGCTTTATCTTAACGTGTAGCCTCTGTGGACGAGAAGCATGAACGTTGTGGGTGTACTGGTTCCATGGTGTAATGGTTAGCACTCTGGATTCTGAATCCAGCGATCCGAGTTCAAATCTCGGTGGGACCTGGTGCTTTTGGGAAAAGTCTTGATGGAGACAGTTCACCCGAAATGTTTAGAGATGATATTTAACGCTTGAAATAGTGTGGAAAAGTCTTGGGCAAGTCTTGATGGATCCTGAACTGGCTCCATAAAGGTCTTGTGTATTGTACTCCACTGCAGTCACAGTTCATTACAGTAAATATACAAACATTGAAAGCAAGTGAAAAGAGTGAAATCTCTTAATATAGGTCATTTACAATGTGTCTGCACCGAGTTAATTATTTTATTATTTTCTATTACAGAGAATTTCCCCACTGCGGGACTAATAAAGGACTATCTTAGGTAAAAAAGCCAACCCTTCTGCCGAAACCCGGGATCGAACCAGGGACCTTTAGATCTTCAGTCTAACGCTCTCCCAAATGAGCTATTTCGGCTCGCAGGAACTTTATGGTTGCGTTTTTGACGCGTCTAAGAATGGAAAAGTGTACAACCGTGAAGGGTCGACATCCTGAGATTCTTTTTTGGGGTACTGATCACAAGTTCTCTACTTGGGCCACAGTAGACCACGATAGTAGCCCGCCTCTCTGTGTCTCTGCTTTACAGGTAAATCTCACGTCATTCCAAATTTTAGGAAACGTTTATATTTATAAAAAAAAAAATTCTAACCAAATTTGTAAATAATGTTGAGCCTAATGTTGTTTTTAAATCCAAAAAGAAATCAATGTTTTTTTCTCTTTATCTCAAACGTTCAAACAAAAAACGAACAAACGAACAAAAAACTTTCGTTATTTCGTTAAGGTTATTTCTGAGTTAATACCAAATCACTTTTGTAAGTCGCTCTGGATAAGAGCTTCTGCTAAATGCCTTAAATGTAAATAAGTTGATTATCCTACAATAATACAATTGTTTAATATTTGAGTGTCCTGTGGTGTAGCAGTTCACACACGGGATGTGTAGATATTACATTAAGAGTCTGAACTAGTGTGCTTTATCTTAACGTGTAGCCTCTGTGGACGAGAAGCATGAACGTTGTGGGTGTACTGGTTCCATGGTGTAATGGTTAGCACTCTGGACTCTGAATCCAGCGATCCGAGTTCAAATCTCGGTGGGACCTGGTGCTTTTGGGAAAAGTCTTGATGGAGACAGTTCACCCGAAATGTTTAGAGATTATATTTAACGCTTGAAAAAGTGTGGAAAAGTCTTGGGCAAGTCTTGATAGATCCTGAACTGGCTCCATAAAGGTCTTGTGTATTGTACTCCACTGCAGTCACAGTTCATTACAGTAAATATACAATTATTGAAAGTAAGTGAAAAGAGTGAAACCTCTTAATATAGGTCATTTACAATGTGTCTGCACCGAGTTAATTATTTTATTATTTTCTATTACCTTGGAGGCGATGCTGCTGGACACAGCGGTTCCATAGTGTAATGGTTAGCACTCTGGACTCTGAATCCAGCGATCCGATTTCAAATCTCGGTGGGACCTGCGGAAACCTTTTTAAGGTGGTGTGATTTCTTGTGTTTCACTTTCAGTTGTTGTAGAGGATTTTCTGCTTAGTCAACAAGACTGTCTTTCACCCCAAAACAGCATATTTTGGGGGGCAGTGAGCACAAGGTATCTAGTATAGACATAAAAATATGTGATGGTGAGTAATGCTTTAATGTAATGGGTAGAAGGCATGGGTACAAAACTACACCCCTTCTGCCGAAACCCGGGATCGAACCAGGGACCTTTAGATCTTCAGTCTAACGCTCTCCCAACTGAGCTATTTCGGCTTGCAGGAGTTCAATGGTTGCGTTTTTGACGCGTCTAAGAATGGAAAAGTGTACAACCGTGAAGGGTAGACATCCTGAGATGCTTTTTTGGGGTAGTGATCACAAGTTCTCTACTTGGGCCACAGTAGACCACGGTAGTAGCCCGCCTCTCTGTGTCTCTGCTTTACAGGTAAATCTCACGTCATTCCACATTTTAGGAAATATTTATATGTATAAAAAAAATTTTCAAGCCAAATTTGTGAATAATGTTGAGCCTAATGTTGTTTTTAAAACCAAAAAGAAATCAATGTTTTTTTTCCCCCTTTATCTGAAACGTTCAAACAAAAAACGAACAAACGAACAAAAAACTTTCGTATATATATATATATATATATATATATATATATATATACCTTTTCTAATAATGCAAAATAAATAAATAAATAAATAAATAAGGGCCCGTCCTAAAGCAGTAATAAACATGATGCCTTAACTCACTGCTGATACAGATGGGCTGTTTATTTTGCTATTACTCTTCGTTTTGGTTAGTGAATGTAGATAATTAGGTTGTATTTTTGTTTCTTTTTGTGGACAAAATATTTATTTGAATATGTTCTGATATTTTAATCACGTTTCCATCAAGAACGGACCAGCCCCTCCGTATTTGATGGCGATGGTCAAAAGCCGATCCGCACGGAGAGCCCTCCCAGCTTCAAGTACCGCTCGGCTCGACCCGCCATCCCTCAAAATCCATGTAAGACAAGTGGTGGAATGAACTTCCCCTGGGTGTCCGAACAGCAGAGTCGCTCGCTGTCTTCAAACCAGACTGAAGACCCTTCTTTTCTGAGAGCACTTGGGCCAATAGTAGAGTGGTCACCTTATTGACTTGTGTTTAGTAGAGTCTAAGATTAGAGGATCTTTAAATTTCGAGTCTATTCAAACTAGTTGAGGTTATTTCTGAGTTAAGAGCAAATGACTTTTGTAAGTCGCTCTGGATAAGAGCTTCTGCTAAATGCCTTAAATGTAAATGTAAATAAGTTGATTATCCTACAATAATACAATTGTTTAATATTTGAGTGTCCTGTGGTGTAGCAGTTCACACACGGGATGTGTAGATATTACATTAAGAGTCTGAACTAGTGTGCTTTATCTTAACGTGTAGCCTCTGTGGACGAGAAGCATGAACGTTGTGGGTGTACTGGTTCCATGGTGTAATGGTTAGCACTCTGGACTCTGAATCCAGCGATCCGAGTTCAAATCTCGGTGGGACCTGATGCTTTTGGGAAAAGTCTTGATGGAGACAGTTCACCCGAAATGTTTAGAGATGATATTTAACGCTTGAAATAGTGTGGAAAAGTCTTGGGCAAGTCTTGATGGATCCTGAACTGGCTCCATAAAGGTCTTGTGTATTGTACTCCACTGCAGTCACAGTTCATTACAGTAAATATACAAACATTGAAAGCAAGTGAAAAGAGTGAAATCTCTTAATATAGGTCATTTACAATGTGTCTGCACCGAGTTAATTATTTTATTATTTTCTATTACAGAGAATTTCCCCACTGCGGGACTAATAAAGGACTATCTTAGGTACAAAAGACCACCCCTTCTGCCGAAACCCGGGATCGAACCAGGGACCTTTAGATCTTCAGTCTAACGCTCTCCCAACTGAGCTATTTCGGCTCGCAGGAATTTTATGGTTGCGTTTTTGACGCGTCTAAGAATGGAAAAGTGTACAACCGTGAAGGGTCGACATCCTGAGATTCTTTTTTGGGGTACTGATCACAAGTTCTCTACTTGGGCCACAGTAGACCACGATAGTAGCCCGCCTCTCTGTGTCTCTGCTTTACAGGTAAATCTCACGTCATTCCAAATTTTAGGAAACGTTTATATTTATAAAAAAAAAAATTCTAACCAAATTTGTAAATAATGTTGAGCCTAATGTTGTTTTTAAATCCAAAAAGAAATCAATGTTTTTTTCTCTTTATCTCAAACGTTCAAACAAAAAACGAACAAACGAACAAAAAACTTTCGTTATTTCGTTAAGGTTATTTCTGAGTTAATACCAAATCACTTTTGTAAGTCGCTCTGGATAAGAGCTTCTGCTAAATGCCTTAAATGTAAATAAGTTGATTATCCTACAATAATACAATTGTTTAATATTTGAGTGTCCTGTGGTGTAGCAGTTCACACACGGGATGTGTAGATATTACATTAAGAGTCTGAACTAGTGTGCTTTATCTTAACGTGTAGCCTCTGTGGACGAGAAGCATGACCGTTGTGGGTGTACTGGTTCCATGGTGTAATGGTTAGCACTCTGGACTCTGAATCCAGCGATCCGAGTTCAAATCTCGGTGGGACCTGGTGCTTTTGGGAAAAGTCTTGATGGAGACAGTTCACCCGAAATGTTTAGAGATGATATTTAACGCTTGAAATAGTGTGGAAAAGTCTTGGGCAAGTCTTGATAGATCCTGAACTGGCTCCATAAAGGTCTTGTGTATTGTACTCCACTGCAGTCACAGTTCATTACAGTAAATATACAATTATTGAAAGTAAGTGAAAAGAGTGAAACCTCTTAATACAGGTCATTTACAATGTGTCTGCACCGAGTTAATTATTTTATTATTTTCTATTACCTTGGAGGCGATGCTGCTGGACACAGCGGTTCCATAGTGTAATGGTTAGCACTCTGGACTCTGAATCCAGCGATCCGGTTTCAAATCTCGGTGGGACCTGCGGAAACCTTTTTAAGGTGGTGTGATTTCTTGTGTTTCACTTTCAGTTGTTGTAGAGGATTTTCTGCTTAGTCAACAAGACTGTCTTTCACCCCAAAACAGCATATTTTGGGGGGCAGTGAGCACAAGGTATCTAGTATAGACATAAAAATATGTGATGGTGAGTAATGCTTTAATGGAATGGGTAGAAGGCATGGGTACAAAACTACACCCCTTCTGCCGAAACCCGGGATCGAACCAGGGACCTTTAGATCTTCAGTCTAACGCTCTCCCAAGTGAGCTATTTCGGCTTGCAGGAGTTCAATGGTTGCGTTTTTGACGCGTCTAAGAATGGAAAAGTGTACAACCGTGAAGGGTAGACATCCTGAGATGCTTTTTTGGGGTAGTGATCACAAGTTCTCTACTTGGGCCACAGTAGACCACGGTAGTAGCCCGCCTCTCCGTGTCTCTGCTTTACAGGTAAATCTCACGTCATTCCACATTTTAGGAAATATTTATATGTATAAAAAAAATTTTCAAGCCAAATTTGTAAATAATGTTGAGCCTAATGTTGTTTTTAAAACCAAAAAGAAATCAATGTTTTTTTTCCCCCTTTATCTGAAACGTTCAAACAAAAAACGAACAAACGAACAAAAAACTTTCGTATATATATATATATATATATATATATATATATATATATATATATATATACTTTTTCTAATAATGCAAAATAAATAAATAAATAAATAAGGGCCCGTCCTAAAGCAGTAATAAACATGATGCCTTGACTCACTGCTGATACAGATGGGCTGTATATTTAGCTATTACTCTTCGTTTTGGTTAGTGAATGTAGATAATTAGGTTGTATTTTTGTTTCTTTTTGTGGACAAAATATTTATTTGAATATGTTCTGATATTTTAATCACGTTTCCATCAAGAACGGACCAGCCCCTCCGTATTTGATGGCGATGGTCAAAAGCCGATCCGCACGGAGAGCCCTCCCAGCTTCAAGTACCGCTCGGCTCGACCCGCCATCCCTCAAAATCCATGTAAGACAAGTGGTGGAATGAACTTCCCCTGGGTGTCCGAACAGCAGAGTCGCTCGCTGTCTTCAAACCAGACTGAAGACCCTTCTTTTCTGAGAGCACTTGGGCCAACACTGTAAAAAAAAAAAAGTTCAGCCAACAAAAAAAAAAATGTCAACTTATTACAAGTGAATTTTTGAGTAAACTGAACTTTTGGAGTCAAAAGTCTTCCCAACTCAAAATATCAAGTTAAGTGATGAGTCCACTTAACAAAAATAATTTTGTCCACTGAACCAATTACAGAACTAAGCAATGTTAGTTGGTAGAACAAAAGCTACCACAACGGTAAAAAATGAGTCCAGATGGTTTACTTAATATTTTAAGCCGAAGTAACAAAGAAAATATGAGCATTAATAAAACACTTTATTAATCAGAATGGAGTAAAATTCAATATGCATGGGCTACAATACATGGAACATGCCCAGGACTGTACAAATAGTGTGATCTATAAGCAGAAAAATTAAAAGCATTAAATCTCCATTCCATATACAACTTAAATCATTTATAAAATTTTACAAATATTTAAATGCTATGGATTTGTGTAGGAAGAAAATGTGATAAAACCAGCACTTTTTAAACTTGTTAACCTGCAAAAACTGAACAGACAAAATGTTTACACTTTAACTTTAAACTATGTTTTCTTTTACACCTTAAATGTATGATGCATTTGAGTCTATGAATCAAATAAAAATTGTTAAAGTCACAAACGTGTGGCTTAAACCCTTTGTTTACCTGCAAAAACTGAACAGACAAAATGTTTACACTTTTACATGCAACCTACATTACAATTCATCTTGGACATCGTAAAAGTATGGTGCAATATGGTCGTAACATTTTTAAACGCCACACATTTGTGGCTTTAACAATGGTACAACAAAAATGTGAGCTTTTCCAATGTTACAAAACCTTTTGTTAACCTGAAATAACTGAACTGATAAAGATGTTCAAAACTTTAAACTTTTTTAAATAGCAAAATGCAACCTGCATTTCAATTTTGCTTTGACACCTTATTTAAAGTATGGTCCTTTTTCTTTCTTTTTGGAAAGAAAAAAACGAACTCCATGAATCTAATAAAAATGTGTTCCTTCTACTCACATTTCTGGAAACCAAGAGTATTGATATTATGCGTAATGCAGACAATTTTGCATACAGAAAGGTATGGTGACAAGGATTGCAAGGAGGATTAAGCATCCATCAGTCCATCTAGCACAGCTTAACCTTTAGGGAATGGACTCTTGCAGTGCAAGATTCACCAAGATCCATGAAAATCTTCTGTATTGCCTCAAAGGTGTACCTGAGTTCTTGGGGATATTCCATATTAATGGCAAACAGAAGGCCAAACAAGTATGCAAATGCTGTTGGCAGATCAACAATATCCTGAAGAACAACAACCTCTTCTAGGATAATTGCAATGTTCGTGACATTTGGCAGGGACGTTGAGGCAGCTACATCATCTTCCGTCACTGTGAGAATGGCAACCTTGACATCTTTGGTGTAGTGGTCTTCAGTGTCTGTGTCCTGAGAAATTAGAAAAGGGGGAGTGGAGATGGAATGTGAGAAAAAGAGAGACAGCTTAAAATTTTGTATTATACATTCAGAAATCATGTAACTGATCTACATAGGTACACAGAAGGCTACTTACCAGACATTTCTTCAGCAAGCTAGATGGATTTTCCCGCAAAAAAAGGGGCAACCCTTCAAGAACTGTTCTTTGTCGTTTGGCAACAATGTCATTCACCTAAGGGAAAACATACTGTTGACAATACTTGCAGCAATATTCAAGCAGCTCTGTGTTCAGTGTTTATCAAGTGTGTCAAGAATCACGTTCATCTACAAAGCAACATTTAACATGGAAGTGGCTACTCCAGCCCACTACAGAAAAAAAACATCAACACAGCCATTACCATATCGTTGCTGTCCATTAAAAAACATGAACGAATCATTAGAACCCAGCAGATGACATTTGTGTTGTGTGAAAATTTCATGATGAATGAACCAACAGAAGTGGCCCAAAACTGCATGGAAAAAGTCTGGTTCTTTTGACACTGCATTAAAATTAAATTAGATTTTTGTCCTCTCCTGAAAAATTTGCCATTTTGTAGATAATTATTTTTCATTGGACAGTAACAATATTCACACTCACTGACCACTCTTTTAGGAAAACTACATCTCTCAAAACAGTATTTCTTCTACAAGACCAGTTTGCGACAGGGGCCATGTAAACACAGCAGGTTCATGTAACCCAAATCTAATCTTTTTTGTCGTATGTGACACACGTGTTGTGTGGCATTGTGAATGAAAAAAAAAACGCATTGAATCTGACATTTTCAATACTGATCTGATCCACTTTCATATGGGGTACTGAAATCCAATACATATCTGATATACAGCAATAATACTCAGTCTGAACAGCCAGATCAGAATTCATGTGACTTTTACATCAATCCAACTGGACATTGGTCATAACTCTGAGGAGAAGGAGAAATGGATGACGGCAGTGAGGGATTGTCTCAGTGGGTCCTCTTATTGAGGTATTCAAATATTTGGACTAAATTATGTGTTAATCAAATATTTGGACTAAGTTATGTGTTAATCAAATATTTGGACTAAGTTATGTGTTAATTATGTGTTAATCAGCTTTAAGCAGTGTCAGGGCTGCTCAGCAGCCGCTGTAACGGCTGCTGTCCGTTATGGCGTACGGCGCATAAATTCTGCACGTTTTAACGTGGCCTAAAAATGACCAAGGAATATATATTACTCGAGTCCCCTCACAAATACTAGGTTTTATATAATTTGCTCGTGAGTCGTTTTAGGGACAGATTTGTTCGCATTGCGCAAATATAGAGGTCACTTACATTTGTTAGTGAGCCGTAAAGGTCCGAGCTAAAATAATCTGAGCTAAAAATCAGATTTGAGCAATGTGGCAACTCTGACTAATAAAGTCTGCAGACTGCGCCAACTATTTACTTCGACACAATTACAAAAACAACTGTATGGCAACGAATATGCCATGCCTCGTCCCCTTTAGTTAAAAAAGCAGCATTAGCTAGCTAACTAAAATATATGGAAAAACCGTCGAAAGTGACATTTGAAAACAACGTTTTTTCTAGAAACTCCGACATATTAAAACCGAATTTAAAAAAGCGTTGAAAAACCAACCTATTCTGTGAGAAAATAATCACAACAGCAAAATGTTAATGTTAGTTAATCTAGCAAGCTGGCTAGCGAGCTAACACACTGCCAGAGAAACACTACTTTAACCCCGAGCAGTTCTGGGCTTGCAAACATTGTTTTACAAAGATAATTTATTTTCACATATTACTCCAGCTAATATATCCACATTAACAATAGTCGTAGTCAAAGACACCTTCATCAGCTGTTGTAAATGACTTTCTGTACTCTACGCTAGCTGTTCTCAGGAACGTGCTTAAGCCCCTGCCAAGACTGGGAAACCCCATAGCAACTTCCACTGACATGAAGTGCGCATGCGTTAACTAAATTACTTGGTATTGTGGATCAGAAACATAGAATTGTAAGTTACACGAACAAAGAGAAATTAGTTTATAATAAATTTGAGCTGAATTTGCTTAAATTACTCATTATGACATGTAAACTTCATCTACTCACTTATTTTAGTTCAAATTACATTCTTATTTTAGTTTAGAGAACAGTTTGAAAAAAGGATTTTTTACAGTGAATAGTAGAGTGGTCACCTTATTGACTTGTGTTTAGTAGAGTCTAAGATTAGAGGATCTTTAAATTTCGAGTCTATTCAAACTAGTTGAGGTTATTTCTGAGTTAAGAGCAAATGACTTTTGTAAGTCGCTCTGGATAAGAGCTTCTGCTAAATGCCTTAAATGTAAATGTAAATAAGTTGATTATCCTACAATAATACAATTGTTTAATATTTGAGTGTCCTGTGGTGTAGCAGTTCACACACGGGATGTGTAGATATTACATTAAGAGTCTGAACTAGTGTGCTTTATCTTAACGTGTAGCCTCTGTGGACGAGAAGCATGAACGTTGTGGGTGTACTGGTTCCATGGTGTAATGGTTAGCACTCTGGACTCTGAATCCAGCGATCCGAGTTCAAATCTCGGTGGGACCTGATGCTTTTGGGAAAAGTCTTGATGGAGACAGTTCACCCGAAATGTTTAGAGATGATATTTAACGCTTGAAATAGTGTGGAAAAGTCTTGGGCAAGTCTTGATGGATCCTGAACTGGCTCCATAAAGGTCTTGTGTATTGTACTCCACTGCAGTCACAGTTCATTACAGTAAATATACAAACATTGAAAGCAAGTGAAAAGAGTGAAATCTCTTAATATAGGTCATTTACAATGTGTCTGCACCGAGTTAATTATTTTATTATTTTCTATTACAGAGAATTTCCCCACTGCGGGACTAATAAAGGACTATCTTAGGTACAAAAGACCACCCCTTCTGCCGAAACCCGGGATCGAACCAGGGACCTTTAGATCTTCAGTCTAACGCTCTCCCAACTGAGCTATTTCAGCTCGCAGGAGTTTCATGGTTGCGTTTTTGACGCGTCTAAGAATGGAAAAGTGTACAACCGTGAAGGGTCGACATCCTGAGATTCTTTTTTGGGGTACTGATCACAAGTTCTCTACTTGGGCCACAGTAGACCACGATAGTAGCCCGCCTCCCTGTGTCTCTGCTTTACAGGTAAATCTCACGTCATTCCAAATTTTAGGAAACGTTTATATTTATAAAAAAAAAAATTCAAACCAAATTTGTAAATAATGTTGAGCCTAATGTTGTTTTTAAATCCAAAAAGAAATCAATGTTTTTTTCTCTTTATCTCAAACGTTCAAAAAAAAAACGAACAAACGAACAAAAAACTTTCGTTATTTCGTTAAGGTTATTTCTGAGTTAATACCAAATCACTTTTGTAAGTCGCTCTGGATAAGAGCTTCTGCTAAATGCCTTAAATGTAAATAAGTTGATTATCCTACAATAATACAATTGTTTAATATTTGAGTGTCCTGTGGTGTAGCAGTTCACACACGGGATGTGTAGATATTACATTAAGAGTCTGAACTAGTGTGCTTTATCTTAACGTGTAGCCTCTGTGGACGAGAAGCATGACCGTTGTGGGTGTACTGGTTCCATGGTGTAATGGTTAGCACTCTGGACTCTGAATCCAGCGATCCGAGTTCAAATCTCGGTGGGACCTGGTGCTTTTGGGAAAAGTCTTGATGGAGACAGTTCACCCGAAATGTTTAGAGATGATATTTAACGCTTGAAATAGTGTGGAAAAGTCTTGGGCAAGTCTTGATAGATCCTGAACTGGCTCCATAAAGGTCTTGTGTATTGTACTCCACTGCAGTCACAGTTCATTACAGTAAATATACAATTATTGAAAGTAAGTGAAAAGAGTGAAACCTCTTAATATAGGTCATTTACAATGTTTCTGCACCGAGTTAATTATTTTATTATTTTCTATTACCTTGGAGGCGATGCTGCTGGACACAGCGGTTCCATGGTGTAATGGTTAGCACTCTGGACTCTGAATCCAGCGATCCGAGTTCAAATCTCGGTGGGACCTGCGGAAACCTTTTTAGGGTGGTGTGATTTCTTGTGTTTCACTTTCATTTGTTGTAGAGGATTTTCTGTGAGCACAAGGTATCTAGTATAGACATAAAAATATGTGATGGTGAGTAATGCTTTAATGTAATGGGTAGAAGGCATGGGTACAAAACTACACCCCTTCTGCCGAAACCCGGGATCGAACCAGGGACCTTTAGATCTTCAGTCTAACGCTCTCCCAACTGAGCTATTTCGGCTTGCAGGAGTTCAATGGTTGCGTTTTTGAGGCGTCTAAGAATGGAAAAGTGTACAACCGTGAAGGGTCGACATCCTGAGATGCTTTTTTGGGGTACTGATCACAAGTTCTCTACTTGGGCCACAGTAGACCACGGTAGTAGCCCGCCTCTCTGTGTCTCTGCTTTACAGGTAAATCTCACGTCATTCCACATTTTAGGAAATATTTATATGTATAAAAATTTTTTTCAAGCCAAATTTGTAAATAATGTTGAGCCTAATGTTGTTTTTAAAACCAAAAAGAAATCAATGTTTTTTTTTCCCCTTTATCTGAAACGTTCAAACAAAAAACGAACAAACGAACAAAAAACTTTCGTATATATATATATATATATATATATATATATATATATATATATATATATATATATATATATATATATACTTTTTCTAATAATGCAAAATAAATAAATAAATAAATAAGGGCCCGTCCTAAAGCAGTAATAAACATGATGCCTTAACTCACTGCTGATACAGATGGGCTGTATATTTAGCTATTACTCTTCGTTTTGGTTAGTGAAGGTAGATAATTAGGTTGTATTTTTGTTTCTTTTTGTGGACAAAATATTTATTTGAATATGTTCTGATATTTTAATCACGATTCCATCAAGAACGGACCAGCCCCTCCGTATTTGATGGCGATGGTCAAATGCCGATCCCCACGGAGAGCCCTCCCAGCTTCAAGTACCGCTCGGCTCGACCCGCCATCCCTCAAAATCCATGTAAGACAAGTGGTGGAATGAACTTCCCCTGGGTGTCCGAACAGCAGAGTCGCTCGCTGTCTTCAAACCAGACTGAAGACCCTCCTCTTCTGAGAGCACTTGGGCCAATAGTAGAGTGGTCACCTTATTGACTTGTGTTTAGTAGAGTCTAAGATTAGAGGATCTTTAAATTTCGAGTCTATTCAAACTAGTTGAGGTTATTTCTGAGTTAAGAGCAAATGACTTTTGTAAGTCGCTCTGGATAAGAGCTTCTGCTAAATGCCTTAAATGTAAATGTAAATAAGTTCATTACAGTAAATATACAATCATTGAAAGTAAGTGAAAAGAGTGAAACCTCTTAATATAGGTCATTTACAATGTGTCTGCACCGAGTTAATTATTTTATTATTTCCTATTACCTTGGAGGCGATGCTGCTGGACACAACGGTTCCATGGTGTAATGGTTAGCACTCTGGACTCTGAATCCAGCGATCCGAGTTCAAATCTCGGTGGGACCTGCGGAAACCTTTTTAAGGTGGTGTGATTTCTTGTGTTTCACTTTCAGTTGTTGTAGAGGATTTTCTGCTTAGTCAACAAGACTGTCTTTCACCCCAAAACAGCATATTTTGGGGGGCAGTGAGCACAAGGTATCTAGTATAGACATAAAAAATATGTGATGGTGAGTAATGCTTTAATGTAATGGGAAAAAGGCATGGGTACAAAACTACACCCCTCCTGCCGAAACCCGGGATCGAACCAGGGACCTTTAGATCTTCAGTCTAACGCTCTCCCAACTGAGCTATTTCGGCTTGCAGGAGTTCAATGGTTGCGTTTTTGACGCGTCTAAGAATGGAAAAGTGTACAACCGTGAAGGGTAGACATCCTGAGATGCTTTTTTGGGGTAGTGATCACAAGTTCTCTACTTGGGCCACAGTAGACCACGGTAGTAGCCCGCCTCTCTGTGTCTCTGCTTTACAGGTAAATCTCACGTCATTCCATATTTTAGGAAATATTTATATGTATAAAAAAATTTTTCAAGCCAAATTTGTAAATAATGTTGAGCCTAATGTTGTTTTTAAAACCAAAAAGAAATCAATGTTTTTTTTCCCCCATTATCTGAAACGTTCAAACAAAAAACGAACAAACGAACAAAAAACTTTCGTATATATATATATATATATATATATATATATATACTTTTACTAATAATGTAAAATAAATAAATAAATAAATAAATAAGGGCCCGTCCTAAAGCAGTAATAAACATGATGCCTTGACTCACTGCTGATACAGATGGGCTGTATATTTAGCTATTACTCTTCGTTTTGGTTAGTGAATGTAGATAATTAGGTTGTATTTTTGTTTCTTTTTGTGGACAAAATATTTATTTGAATATGTTCTGATATTTTAATCACGTTTCCATCAAGAACGGACCAGCCCCTCCGTATTTGATGGCGATGGTCAAATGCCGATCCGCACGGAGAGCCCTCCCAGCTTGAAGCACCGCTCGGCTCGACCCGCCATCCCTCAAAATCCATGTAAGACAAGTGGTGGAATGAACTTCCCCTGGGTGTCCGAACAGCAGAGTCGCTCGCTGTCTTCAAACCAGACTGAAGACCCTTCTTTTCTGAGAGCACTTGGGCCAATAGTAGAGTGGTCACCTTATTGACTTGTGTTTAGTAGAGTCTAAGATTAGAGGATCTTTAAATTTCGAGTCTATTCAAACTAGTTGAGGTTATTTCTGAGTTAAGAGCAAATGACTTTTGTAAGTCGCTCTGGATAAGAGCTTCTGCTAAATGCCTTAAATGTAAATGTAAATAAGTTCATTACAGTAAATATACAATCATTGAAAGTAAGTGAAAAGAGTGAAACCTCTTAATATAGGTCATTTACAATGTGTCTGCACCGAGTTCATTATTTTATTATTTTCTATTACCTTGGAGGCGATGCTGCTGGACACAGCGGTTCCATGGTGTAATGGTTAGCACTCTGGACTCTGAATCCAGCGATCCGAGTTCAAATCTCGGTGGGACCTGCGGAAACCTTTTTAAGGTGGTGTGATTTCTTGTGTTTCACTTTCAGTTGTTGTAGAGGATTTTCTGCTTAGTCAACAAGACTGTCTTTCACCCCAAAACAGCATATTTTGGGGGGCAGTGAGCACAAGGTATCTAGTATAGACATAAAAAATATGTGATGGTGAGTAATGCTTTAATGTAATGGGTAGAAGGCATGGGTACAAAACTGCACCCCTTCTGCCGAAACCCGGGATCGAACCAGGGACCTTTAGATCTTCAGTCTAACGCTCTCCCAACTGAGCTATTTCGGCTTACAGGAGTTCAATGGTTGCGTTTTTGACGCGTCTAAGAATGGAAAAGTGTACAACCGTGAAGGGTAGACATCCTGAGATGCTTTTTTGGGGTAGTGATCACAAGTTCTCTACTTGGGCCACAGTAGACCACGGTAGTAGCCCGCCTCTCTGTGTCTCTGCTTTACAGGTAAATCTCACGTCATTCCACATTTTAGGAAATATTTATATGTATAAAAAAATTTTTCAAGCCAAATTTGTAAATAATGTTGAGCCTAATGTTGTTTTTAAAACCAAAAAGAAATCAATGTTTTTTTTCCCCATTATCTGAAACGTTCAAACAAAAAACGAACAAAAAACTTTCGTATATATATATATATATATATATATATATATATATATATATATATATATATATATATATACTTTTACTAATAATGTAAAATAAATAAATAAGGGCCCGTCCTAAAGCAGTAATAAACATGATGCCTTGACTCACTGCTGATACAGATGGGCTGTATATTTAGCTATTACTCTTCGTTTTGGTTAGTGAATGTAGATAATTAGGTTGTATTTTTGTTTCTTTTTGTGGACAAAATATTTATTTGAATATGTTCTGATATTTTAATCACGTTTCCATCAAGAACGGACCAGCCCCTCCGTATTTGATGGCGATGGTCAAATGCCGATCCGCACGGAGAGCCCTCCCAGCTTGAAGCACCGCTCGGCTCGACCCGCCATCCCTCAAAATCCATGTAAGACAAGTGTTGGAATGAACTTCCCCTGGGTGTCCGAACAGCAGAGTCGCTCGCTGTCTTCAAACCAGACTGAAGACCCTTCTTTTCTGAGAGCACTTGGGCCAATAGTAGAGTGGTCACCTTATTGACTTGTGTTTAGTAGAGTCTAAGATTAGAGGATCTTTAAATTTCGAGTCTATTCAAACTAGTTGAGGTTATTTCTGAGTTAAGAGCAAATGACTTTTGTAAATCGCTCTGGATAAGAGCTTCTGCTAAATGCCTTAAATGTAAATGTAAATAAGTTCATTACAGTAAATATACAATCATTGAAAGTAAGTGAAAAGAGTGAAACCTCTTAATATAGGTCATTTACAATGTGTCTGCACCGAGTTAATTATTTTATTATTTTCTATTACCTTGGAGGCGATGCTGCTGGACACAGCGGTTCCATGGTGTAATGGTTAGCACTCTGGACTCTGAATCCAGCGATCCGAGTTCAAATCTCGGTGGGACCTGTGGAAACCTTTTTAAGGTGGTGTGATTTCTTGTGTTTCACTTTCAGTTGTTGTAGAGGATTTTCTGCTTAGTCAACAAGACTGTCTTTCACCCCAAAACAGCATATTTTGGGGGGCAGTGAGCACAAGGTATCTAGTATAGACATAAAAATATGTGATGGTGAGTAATGCTTTAATGTAATGGGTAGAAGGCATGGGTACAAAAGACCACCCCTTCTGCCGAAACCCGGGATCGAACCAGGGACCTTTAGATCTTCAGTCTAACGCTCTCCCAACTGAGCTATTTCGGCTTGTTGGAGGGTCATCGTTTGCGTTGTTCAGGTGTCTATGAATGGAAACGTGTACAACCGTGAAGGGTCGATATCCTGAGAGCCTTTTTTGGGGTAGTGATCACAAGTTCTTTACTTTGGCCATAGTAGACCACGGTAGTAGCCCGCCTCTCTGTATCTCAGGTAAATCTCACATCATTCCACATTTTAGGAAACATTTATATTTATAATTTCTTTTTGTTTTTTTGTAAGTAATGTTGAGCCTAATATATTTTTTTTAATCCAAAAAAAGTCAATGTATCAATGTATTTTTTTCTTTATCTCAAACGTTCAAACAAAAAGTAAGAACAAAAAACTTTCGTATATACTTAAATATATACTTTTCTAATAATGCAAAAATGTAAAAATATATATATATATATATTTACAGTATAAAAATAAATAAGGGCCAGTAGTAAAACAGTAATAGACACGATGCCTTAACTCACTGCTGATACAGATGGGATGTATATTTAGTGAATGTAGATAATTCGGTTTTATTTTTTTATTTTTGTGGACAAAATATTTTTTATAAATATATTCTTATATTTTAAACAGGTTTCCAAACACAAAAATAGTAAAAGGGTAAACCTTTATTTTGACATGTGGCACACTTCCGTTTCACACGTGGTGTGTTTTTGTGTAGTTTTGTCCATTTTAGACGCTTTTGTTCTTTGTCACATTAATTATTCGTGATAAAGCAGCTTAACACGGAATCTGAGGAGCATCTTAAAGCAGGTGTCCGTGTGGAAATGCTGGCAATGCTGGAGTTGAGCTAACAGTAGGCTGCAGACGGTCTGCACTCGAAACCAGACCAGGCAGGAAAGTCAGGAGCTTACTTCTCAGGATAATGCCGATCTGCTGGCTTGTTAGCGAAGATGACTGTCATAAACCTATTCAGCTTCATCACCAGCAAAGTCTGATCCTGGGTCGGGGACCAGAGACTAGGATCAAAGACCAGAAGTGTTCCAGAAATCAAGGTGGGTAGCTTACATCTCCCCCCCGGACCCTCAGAGTGTTTATAGGGGGGGAGTAACTCCCTGGATCTGCATTACTCAAGACTAACCTCAGGTTAACCTTAGGTTATTAGCTAGCTAGATATTCATAAATCTAATAAATAATGTATAATAATGTATAAAAACAGTACAACAACAGTGAAGTTTAAATATAGAGAGGTTGAAATGGTGATGTAAAATGATCTATGGCTGCTTTTGGATCATAAACCCACATAAATGCCATAATTAGACAAATGGATCATTTTTAATCAGAAAATATTATGTAACAAATCTGGAGTTGTAAGGCCAGAAGCTGTAGTGATCACTGTGCTCAGGGGTTGTTGTGCTTAAGACATGCACTCTAATACAGGTTAGTTATATGACTGTGACTTATCTAACCATAATCTGTAATAATTACTGTTATTATACATTATTTGCTTTATCTACGAACATCTTAATAATGTGATCTACCTAAGCACAGCAGATAAAACCACTAGCTGCCAGTGAGCTATTACACCCCCAACCATGTGGGAGACCAGGGTTCGACTCCCAGTCTGGGTGACCGTATGCTGCGCTACACTCCCTGGGCAAGACTCCTAACACTACATTGGCCCACCTCTGTAATACGAGTAACCTTGTAAGTCGCTCTGGATAAGCTAAGTCGATAAGTCGATATGGATGTTTGCTAAATGCCATAAATGTAAATGTAAATGGTTACTCTCCTCTCCATGTTGGTAGTTGACAAATCCAGCAGCCAGAAGCGAGTGATATATGTATTTATACATATATAGGAATATGCTGTACTCTGAATGCCTGAAAACTAGGAACCTGTGCCGTGTAGGAACCCTTTCAGATGTAGTGATTAGTGATCACTAGTGCCGTATCTAACCACAATCCGTCAACTTGATCCATTTGTGGTCCAATTAGGGCATTTTACGTTCCAAAAGCAGCCCTAGATCATTCCACATCACCATTTTCACCTCTCTTTATTTGAACCTTATTGTTGTTGTGCTGTTATGATATTGTTATTATACATTATTTGCTTTATATATGAGTATCTTAATAACTAATAATGACTTGAGAGTAACCTAAGGTTAATTTTAAGTAATGGAGATTCAGTGGGTTACTCCCCTCTCCTCATTGGTAGTTAGCTTGAGCTTAAGTGATCACTGTGCTGTGATGTATCTTACCATGATCCAAATGCATTTCTGTGCCTTCACAGTTGAACTGAAAGCAGATTGCAACCGAGGATTTATCAGCGTGAAACAGGTGTGTGCTTGTCATTTTAGCCAGGAAATAGTACAAACGAATGAAATTGCATTGGTTTGTTATTGTAATTGGTTTGTTATTATAGGAGAATACAATGGATGACTTTTTAGAGATATGCAAATGTCTGTTAGGTCAGTTGCTTCATTAATATGTTAAAAGTAAATCAAACAAAGTTGCCTTAGCTCCCACAGAGCTCCATTCAATGGCCAAATATTGGACACACACATACTTTGGCCGACACAGACTTATCTGTTCCTTGTAATGACCTTTATGAGGTCTTTAAGGCATGTATAACAAGCAAGGTCTATAAACAGAACATCAGAATAAACGCTGGAAACGTGCTGGCAACTTATTAATCAGATCATTTCATAATATTACTCAGACACAGACCTACATCCAAAAATTAGAATGACCTCCCCAGTCTATAAGAGAACTAAAGGTGCAATTCCCGATTTCAGAAGAGCCCCTAGGTAATCCCATTCCACAAATTGATCATAGCAGACTCTTATATATATATACCCTAGCCATATACACACACATATATATGAACATGCTGTAAACATAGCCTGAAAACTAGGAACCTGTGCCGCGTAGGAACCCTTTCAGATGTAGTGATTTGTATTCTGTTGCATTGCTTTACAGTTAGGAACCAACCCTACCAATGTGGACAGTGTTGTTGTGGGCAAAGGCAATCAGGTAAAGTACACTTGGATCAACTACATTGGTTCCTACATTCCAGATACTTGCACCTGGAATGATTTGTGGCACCACGGTAGGTCACATGGAAATGTTCCCCATGCTGTTCAGTAACTGATACTGTTGTACAGGACACTGGCTGTAACAGCTTACCAACAGCAGTTCCTTCACCTCTACAACCAGGTGCCTTTGAAGCCAGGCCAGAAGCTCTACATGGTCAATCAGCTTTATCCATACACAGTGCGGTTCACTGAAGATACGTCCACATGGGGTTCTGCTGGGGAGAGAAGCAAGCCAACGAAAAGGCCCCACCAGAGAGATTCACATGGACATAAAGAAGAGAATGAAAGTCCAGCTAGTAAAATGTCCACACCTTCATATACAGAGCCAGAATCAAATGGAGCATCTGTGGCAGAAAAAGCAGCACCAGGAAAAGCGGTGAGATGCTTTTTGGGCTTTGTTATGAATTGAATTAGGGAAAGAAGTGTTGTGTTTCTTCTTGGTTTGTAGAAAGAAAAAAATCCTCATATTTATTTATTTTTTTGCCTAGGATCCATAAATTAACCTGTTACATGCATATCACTGCTGTCCATGGTGTGAACCCTGTAGCTGCTTTTTACACTCTGTGAATAATTCTGGATAAATAGACCAATAGAAATGCTCTAAATTACTTTTATTCAAAGTTAGGAACATTTTACCCAGCTCCTGTAAAATCACCACTTTGCAGATCCATGTTTTTCTTTGGACAGCGACCATTTTTTCCCATGATGGGACTTACTTGCCACTTCCTCTGCATGGCTCAACACAAACCTATGAGAAATAGTTAACTTTAGAAAGTAATAATCTTAAGGATTGTCACACAACTAATAACAGCAAAAAAGACTTAGAGTAAGACTAGCGTTACTTCTATTAATTGCCAGGTAGCTGATTTGAAGCGTACATGTCGTACAAGTCGTTTCTACATATGCAAACATACATCAGCGCCTCGTGAAGGTGTTGATTCAGCTGCATTTATTTTATAGTAATAGAGTTGATCAGCTGTTTATAATAAAAGTCAGTAAAATGCTTTTAATTTTTAAAGAAGAAATATTTTATACTGGTTTAGTAGTTCTCTATTCATCATATCTATATTCATATAAAAGTTCATATTGCAATTAAAACAACTATACAATAATGAGTCATGCCAAATAATGATCATAATTAAGTTATGGTGACATCTGAAAGTTCTCAATGAAATTGCTTTTATAACTAAATAAGTTAAAGGGGTTAAGGACATTTAGAATAATAGCACTGTTGGCTAACTGTTATCCGTCCCTATTATCTTTATATGTTGTGTTTTTCGCAGGAACCTGCAGGCCACTGGAGTCAAGGACTGAAAGTTTCAATGCAGGACCCAAAGATGCAGGTATTATGTAACACAGTGAATATGTTGATCAGGTTTAAGCAGCCTTTTCAGCCTGGATTGTTGAACACTGTCATAGAGATCAGTTTCTAACACAAATTGGAATCACTGTGAAAACCAGGCTTTAGTGTCAAGCTGAGGAGCTGAAGTACACAGTATATAAAGTGCAGAATTACCAGTAAACGTCTTGTAATGTACTTGGTCATATTTTTAGAATGCAATTTTAAAGCAATATTACATTTTGTTATTGAGGTTTACATATAATTATTGCATTGTTGAGTTTGTGCGCCCATATTTGTCCTATTTAAAGGTATATAAAGACGAGAAGGTGGTGGTCATTAAGGATAAGTACCCTAAGGCACGGCACCATTGGCTGGTGCTCCCATGGGACTCGATCTCCAGTCTAAAGGTTCTGAAGAGGGAGCACTGTGAGCTGCTGAAGCACATGCACAAAGTGGGGGACAAGATGATACAGCAGTGCTCCGACGCCCAGAAACTGCGCTTCCGACTAGGCTACCATGCCATACCCAGCATGAGGTAAAACTGCTCAGTTTTAATCATTTAAATGTGACCCCAATTAATGACTTTCTCATTTAATTAAAACATAGTTTACCACAATTATGGTGCATTAAATCATGACGATTACACGACCTTAAATTCCTGGGAGGGTATTTTTTCTGTTTTTTGATTTATGGAATTGACAAAACACAAAAATCGAGACCTCTCAGAATCATAATAAAGTATTAAAACATACATTTGGTGAATGGTTACACCTCTAATATATTTGTCTGTTATCCATGATTAGTTTTAATAGGGTTTAATGAACAGTACAAGAAGGTGGTGTATCGTTTGTCTCACCGATTCTCTCCTTTTACCTTCATAGCCACATCCACCTGCATGTGATCAGCCAAGACTTCGATTCTCCTTGTCTGAAGAACAAGAAACACTGGAATTCATTCACCACTGACTACTTTGTTGACTCTCAGGGTGAGTGGGACCTCTGCAAAGTGTGTTTATACTGTATCAACTAATGTCTGAAAGTGTTCACTCCTCATTTAAAACTTTTTTGATTAGATATACATTTATTCTTGAAATGTCATTGGTTTTGAAGCCCTATTTTAGAAACATATTTTAATTGAAAAAGAGCATCCCAAAGGTCTCAGTGAAAGCTTAGAAGAAACACAAATTTAGGACGTGGCTATTAATGGCCACACGTGGCTTCTCCAACACACCAGACACAACTCGAACAAAGCTGATTTCCAATGAATTCATCAGCAGCTTCCAGTCTGTACGCTAAGATAGTACTAAGGAAATTGTAAGATAAGAATCTTCCTTCTGAATCAAAATACACAAAATGTCCAAATGTTTGTGGACACCCCTTGAAAGCTACTTGCATTCAGCTACTTTAAGCTGCACCCATTGCTGACACAGATGTGCAAATGCACACACACATGCACAACAGCTTGTCTAACCCCTGTATAAAAGTGCTACCAATAGAATAGGACTCTCTGCAGCAGATAAACCATGCCTAATGCCTGGGCTAGAGGGGTATAAAGAGCAGTGGAACTGGGTTCTCTGGAATGATGGTGCTCCATCCAATACTTTTGGGAGGAGTTGGAGATGCAGTGGGGTGGTGATCATCCAACATCCTGCTTTTGTTGCAGAATGCAATCAAATCCTCACAGCAATGCTCCAGAAAACAGGTTTATCTCAGAATAAATAAGGAATGAGCAGGTGTCCCAATTCTTTGTCCATATAGTGAATATATAAAACATTATTTTGGCAACATTGTTCTACTTGCATGCCTTGTCGGGGCAAATTTAGACTGTGTCCGAAAACATGGCACTTCCATTCTAATATTGAACGTTTCCTTTGCAGACATCATTGCCATGTTGGAACGAGATGGTAAAGTGAGTGTAAAGGAAGGCACAGGCGAGTTGTTGAAGTTGCCGTTGCGCTGCCATGTTTGCCACAAAGAGCAACCCACCATACCGAAGCTGAAGGATCACCTCAAAATTCATCTGCCCTCCTAAAACATTTCCAAAGCAAGCGAGTTATATAAGTTTTGTTGGAGAGCTGCGCTGTATGTAGGTATTAAACATAATAGATTTGGAAATATAGTGATGGTGTTTTTCCATTGAAGACCCAAAAAGCTGGTAAATAGTTTACAGTTTAGAGTACTCTGAGGTCTGTGAGTGCAGGTCATTAACAGGTGACTGGTTTTGTTACACTAGAATTGTTGCTAAATGTTACATTTCACAGTGAATTAAAACATTCTGATTCATAACAAAGTTGTGTTTGGTTCCTCTCAAGGTTTCTTCTATTAATCTGAGGGAATTCCTTCTGCCACTGTCTTGCTCAAAGAGGTTTAAACCTGGTTCTTTGTAAAGCTGCTTTATGACATATGTTGTTTTAATTTATTAAACTTTAAATGCTGACTAATATATTACTGGGTGGTGAAGGAAACACCAGCGACACATACAGAAATTACCTTGATTTTAGATCAAGCTGGCAAGAAGATTAAACCGATCAAACTGACTGTGACAGAAGGGTCATTATTGGGGCGCAAATGGTGGGAGCTTCAGTCACAAAGGCTCAACCTACCAGTGTTTCAGCAGAACCAGTGGCCAAAGTTAGGAAAAGACAAAACTGGGCATTCCCAGATGTGAAGTACACCAAGAGAACACTACAGGCCGGTTCAGGTTTTAGTCTACTTGACCTTCTTAAAGGGGAGGGTCATTGCAGATCACGATGCATGATAACTGTTCCCCCCCACCCCCTCCCTAGACAAGGCTTTAGGAGTCATTAAATTGTTTATTGAACATGAAAAGGATGTGCTTGCTCTGGTCTCTGTCATCAGTAGTGGGCAGTGGTGGCTCAGTGGTTAGGACTGGACTATTGATGACAGGGTTGTGGGTTCAAAACCAGGGCTGCTCCCTGTGTGTGTGCGTGTGCGCGTGTTACATAGCTGACTCAAATGGTCAATATGGTTGCCTTGTCAGGTCACAGTTTAACATGTGATCTCCACCAACGAACCATCAGAACACTTTTAAGGGATTGACCCAATGACTGTAGAAAACGAGTGTAGCAACCACCTCTACTGGCTGGTTGCAGTGTGATGTGCTTTAAGTTCAATGAAGGCAGTCTTGGAGAAGGGGACGAGTCTGGCTCAGCCTCTGGTCTCTACTGTGCTCTGACTCTGCAAATTTGACATGACTGTTTTTATAGAAGTTAAACAGAATCGCAGTGGCCATGTTTTCTACAGTCATTGGTCCAATCTCAGTGCTCAATGCTGCTTCCTCAATGCTACTTTGGTGTTCACCAGTGTTAACAAGAAAAGACCCCATATTTAAGAAGAAGGGTTTATAAACACAATCATTTATTCACGAATTGTTTGTTTTCATGTCTTTAAATATGATAAACCATGACTACATGTAGCTAACAGTCACTGATGCCTCAAGTCAGGTTAATAACACTTTTGAACATTTTACACAGGCTTGGGTGCAGTTTTTCTATTCTTGTATTAAAACTAGGACTACAGCCCTAACCCAGCATAACATTCAGAGTAGACCCTGTTTAAACACCACTTGTGCTTTGAATTGGAGTTGAAAGTAATTCTGCCAATGTACTGACTGAAATCGAAAGTTTCAGCTGTGGGCCCTAATGGGTAATTCCACTGTAAAATTCTGATCATTCAGAGCAGTGTGGTGTGAAATGTTTTATTGCAGATTGAGATTTCTTCCGTATTGCTGATGGGAAGCGGTAAAATGTGAGGTGTAGAATCATCCCAGAACTACTGCAGAACAGTGCGTAAAGCTGCACATTAATAACTTTCTGTGAGGAAGCTTTTAGAGGTACTGTAAAACTCTGTAGATGACTAATTCAATTCACAACCACTGTAAACAATTCTCAAGAACAGAGAGTTTCACACCAAACATTCTGCATGACCCTGTTCACAATTTTAACCATTAAAATATGCAGAAATCTTGAAAAATTGGTGAAATTTCCCTATAAACCTTCACCCACTCGACACAATGTCTGTTTTTCTGCAAAACATAAATCTGTTCACAACTTACAGAAGCCACTGCATCATACAGTTTCTATTTTTCCAGTATATTTCAAGCTAAACTCCTCTTTCCATAATATAATCTTACATATCTTTAAATATTCTACGACCATTATCAAACTATGGACTATGACTGTACTCAGCTAGCATCTAAATTTATTTTTTCCTGAACTGGAAGAAGAAGAAGAAGAAGAAAAAAGGCCATCTCACCATATGGAATATTACTGATATTGCTTACCTGATTATGATCAATAAAAGCTGCCAATGACTTAAGAAATAAAGCATATATGGCCACATACGGCTCAACTAGAAATCATTAAAAAGAAATTTTGTATAAAAATACATGAAAAATGACAGAAAGACTGTGATAAAGAACAGGTAACAGCTTTGTAACTAAAACATCTGAATTACAAAATGACTCACGTTACATTTCCAAAAATATACAAAATATTATTGCTAAAAGCTGTCAAATGTTCATTTATACAAAAAGGCTATCAAGAAAAGTATGCATAGATGCCTCACAAGTGCTTCATTCTAAACATGTATTGTAATTAAGCACATAGTGAGGAAAAAAAAGTCCCTGGAGTGAAAATCTATTGGAGGCAGAACGGTGTCAAATGTCAGTCCGCATCATGCCAGCGTCCCACCACGGGTCTGCAACAGAAACCGGACCAACGGTCTGGATCATACAGTTCATGCAGTGTTTCCAACTGTTAAATATACTTTCAGTTGTAAGTTTGCCAGTGATCAACCCAACACACATTTTCAGGGGTGTCATATTCATGCTCAGTATTATTATACATTTACATTTATGGCATTTAGCTGATGCTCATATCCAGAGCAACTTACAAGGTTACTCGTATTACAGAGGTGGTGTGGTAGTTTACTGGCAGGTAGTGGTGTTATCCAGTGGTGACGCCACACCAACCACCTTAATATATATATATATATATATATATATATATATATATATATATATATATATATATATATAGTTTTATTTATTTGGAAGAATCTGGTAAATAAAAGTCCTCATGCCAAAACTTCATAGATAAGAAAACCAATGACTGATTGTGTAATACTGTTAATAAAGTCTAAAAGCTCAATGCACATTAATTTATTGACTTTTTCTATAATAACTGATACTAATAAAGCCTTAATAAATACCCTTAATAAATAAATGCCTCAAAAATACCATATTGGTTTGCAGTGCTTTACTATTACTATTCTTTCCTTAACCTGATTCAGTTAATCAAGCCTTCAGGAGCACCTGAACATGAAAATTAAATAGATATGACAGGTCTGTTGTAGTGTGAAAAGAAATGCAAGAATAACTTCACAAACGCTCACCATGGGCTTCATTTCCCTGCTGGTCCCGCCTGCTGCTCTCTTCTCCTCAACCATGGCCTTTTTGCTGCTCTCCACAAACTCCTATGCAGCACAGAATGAAGAAGGATAGCATTTAACACTGTAATACAGTGTGTGTCCTCTAGGCTCTTATCTCATAGAGCAGCCCTGTACTGCAGATCTTGGGGTTTGTTTTTTGTTGTTTTCAACATCCTGTCCCGTCCAAGTAATCAGCTATCCCCAAGCCCTTCCTTAGCTACAGTGGGTGGTGCCTTGGCTTGGATGTACCGCTCTAGGAAGATGCTTTTCTCTTTAAAAAAGGACCATCCATTAAAAGGTTCTTTTGGTGGACCAAAAGTTATTCTCCACTGACATTGATCCAAGAACACTTTCGATTTGAGTTTTAAGAGGAAAACTCCAAAATATGTCTTGATTTGGTCAATTTCGATCACTAGCATGATTTGAACAAGGTGTTTCGCCTTGCATGTACCTGCCAGCCAGGCAGTGTTACTAATGAGATTGCCTAAATATTAAACAGGGCTTTTCTAACCTTGATGGGAACAACCTTACGAGACCAGAATTACATACCATCAGAGCTTTGTCCATGTAGTACTCGCTGCCTGGGCTGCCGTCGTTGTACTTGGTGTCGATGGCGAAGCAGAGGAACAGCACGTCCACCACCATCTCGAAGATGGAGAGGAAGCAATGGGCCACCAGGAAGGCGAACAGACACACAATGATGAGGGGCAGCACCCACACTGTGTACTCTCGTTGGTAATTCAGTGCCAACACGCCTGCAAACGCTGTGCACGACACGATCAGGACCTGGAAACCCAAACCACCACAAATGAGAAGTTCCCCGTTTGGCATTACGCACACCAATTAGTTATGGACACCACAAGACTAAGCCAGCATTAGCCAACATTTCCAGCAATTTGTGCTACTAGTCAAAGCCATACCTTTCCCAGAAACAAGACAAAGTCTCCTACGGAATTGATGGTGGCAACACGGAGTGCATTTTCAACGAGGATGATGAAGGCGTCTCGCGCAGACGTGCAGAAGTTGGTGCTGTTAATGGCTGTAGCTACATAAGCATTCTAAAGACAGGAACGACAAGTTACACTCACAGAAAAGTTTAAAGCAACATTCAGCAAAACAATTCCTGTATCACAACTCGATCAACCAAGATGCATTTGGGGTCTTTGGTTCGCACTGCAGCTATAAGGCTAATATAGGTAGCTTGCTTATATATATAGATGCTATATAGATCTCACCCACTAGCATCTCGCTAACTGAATGTATTTACATTTAAGGCATTTAGCAGATGCTCTTCTCCAGAGCGACTTACAAAAGTGCTTTGCTATTTACCCAAGAAAAACCTCAGCTAGTTTAAATAGACTAATAATTTAAAGATCCTCTAATCTTAGACTCTACTAAACACAAGTCAGTAAGGAGACCACTCTGCTATTCGCCCAAGTCCTCTCAGAAGAGGAGGGTCTTCAGTCTGGGTTTGAGGACAGCGAGTGTTGGACTCTGCTGTTCGGACACCCAGGGGAAGTTCGTTCCACCACTTCGGTGCAGGACAGAAAAAAGTCTGGACGCTCGTCTTCCGTAGATTTTGAGGGATGGCGGGTCGAGCCGAGCCGTACTTGAAGCTGGAAGGGCTCTTGGTGCGGATCGGTTTTTGACCATTGCCATCAAGTACGGAGGGGCTGGTCCGTTCTTGGCTTTGTAGGCCAGCGCCAGGGTCAGTGTCAGTCATGACATTTGTGTTTTTTTTCTTTTCTGTTTTTGGTTAAAAACATCAAGTCCTATGTGTCAGAAATGCCTCAATTGCTACTCCATTAGCTAACCATATACTCCCCTAACAACAGCCATCTCCAAAATTAGGCATTTCTGCGTATTGTAGTATTTGAAGTATTTACGCTCTAGATGCGCAGGATTACAGCGCTGTTAGTGATGTTTTCAGATGTGTTTATTTTTGCCAGAATAAAGTTGAAATGCTCCTCAAAGGCGAGAGCTTCCAGTTGAATTTCATCCCTTCATACTGGGGACGGCAGTCTCGTAGCATCAAAAGCTAACTTGAGGCACCAAACATGTCTTGGCTTTTTATCCTAAACACATACAGATTACTTTACTGTGGGTTAAAGACCTTCTTTGTCAGTAATGGTGACTCTGCAAGAACCCCTATCAAGGTCTGCCAGCTCTGACAGAGTCTAAAGTAGACCTGGGCTGCATTCGCTTACTTGATTCAGGTAGCTGAGGCACTTTTCGAGACACCACAAACAGCAGACGCAAGCTTTCAGCATACAGCGAGCGCAGGCATTTTCCTGTGAAAGATAATAAATATTAAAACAGCTGTTATTATGATAACAATTCTATTTATAACAAGAGAATATAGATGTTAATTCACTTCAGAGAGTTTACATACAGAGTTTCAGATTGAGCCACTGGCATTTGTCTGATTTCCCACCCTATTTTTCCCCCAATTTGGACTGGCAATTACCCAATGAGCACCCTGCACGCAATTGTCACCAGTGAGGGCGGATTAGCACACGCCCTCCTCCGATGTGTGCATTTTTCAAACTGCTGCCGAAGCAACATTACCGGGCAACCTGCGCACCTGGAGGGAAGTGTCACATACATGGCTCCAACACACCAGCCCGGCTCCAGTGACGGCCAGCACCGCAAAAAGTGGAGCAAATTGCTGAAAAGAGAGCAAGGCCAATTGTGCTCTCTCTGGGCCTCGGCTGCCGATGGCTACCAGCATGACTGGGATCCGAACCAGCGATCCTCTGATCATGGTGACAGCGCATTGGTCCGCTGGACCACCCGGGGCCCCCGAGCCACTGTTATTTAACATTAGCACAATGGCATTGAAATATGGGTTTTGGAAGACATGTGCTTAAAAAAACTAGACAGATATTTAAATTTTACTGATATTAAAAATAGTATTTGATAATGTATTTTCTGAACTCCAGAAGACTGAAATGTTAAGATGATGACGTTGGCATCACTGCATTTGTATCTCTATAAATAAGTGATATGTGTCTGTACTGCTAATCTACACTTTAATATGGAACACGGTTCAATCCTTTAGGTTTAGGTGTCTCTGGAAAGACAGCAACACAAGCAAGATCTCACTACTGAGGTTAGTAGTACTATGAGGCCTCTGCTATGTATTCCTGGGTTGGACTCACGCTGCCTTTGAGCTGGCTGTGGATGTAGCTGAGGATGAGGCGGGGAATCTCCACCAGTGTGATGATGAAGGCTCCTTTCGCCACCGTGCCCAAGTGATAGCGCATTACCTGGATCACCGCCGACAAGATGGGCGTCATGGGCAGCTGAGACTTATCTCTGCGATGAAAAAAAAACAAAAATTACAGCTGATATGGAGCAGTAAGGGCTATGCAATGTCCTTTTTTGTTTATCTGTGTAAGGTAGTAGTATATAAACCATTAAGCCAAAACATTATGACCATTCACAAAAGAAGTGAATAATGTTTATTACATGATCTGTCAAATCGGTCCCATCGGTGGCGGGGCCACAATTTACTGAACTTAAAAGATCTGCTGGATCTGATACTGCCAGATACCACAGAACGACTTCAGTGATGTTTTGATGGCATAAAGAGGACCAACAGTATATTAGACATAATATTAGGTCCAGTAGTCATTTTAGGTCATAATTCTTTGGCGTATTGATTTATTTGTTGTTGATTTATTCCTATTCAAGTGGAAAATTCATAATTTACAATAATAACTATAAAAGAATAAAATTAAAAAATAATAATACTCAGTCAAGGGAAACAGGAAGTTTATCGTTGTCCTTAGCTTATTTTTTTAATGACCTCTAACCTGGTAAAGTAGTATATGACAACCGCTCCTGCTACAGTCATCTGCTGGCAGGCCAGGATGAACTCGCTGATCCAAATGAGCCCCACCGCATGGTACCACACCATATACTGCAGTGGACCATCCATCTTAAACTCCACCAGTTGAGTTTGGTTGTTCTTCACTGGGTTTCCTGTGGATGTGCATATTAAATATACACGTGTGCTTAATATAGATCTAGTACTCTATGGACTAATGGGCTGCAATAGCAGAGCGCAAGTCAAATCTACATTAAAGAAGACTGAAAAATCTGATTTACTAATTTGCTAAGATGTAAAATATGCTCAATTGCCAAACAACTGATACAGGGTATGCCTTGTTCCTCTGTGGTATGAGAAGCGCAAGTACAGAAACAAACCTGCTGTTCCAAGCAAGAGGAGTACAGTGATCCAATAGACCCAGAAGAGCATGAGGGTCAGAAAGGTCCAAAAAGGCTGGAGCACCAGCAGGGGCAGGTATCCAAACACTTTACTGGCCACGCGGAACAGAGCAATGGTCAGGGCCACCCGCTTCCTCATGAAGAACATCAGTAACAGTAGGACCACCTGAGAGGAACAGATGCGTATGTTAAGAGTTTAGGTTTTGATGTTCCTGCACAGTATTTATTCACTATTTGTCCAAATGTTTGTGGACACCCCTTCTAATGTATGCACTTAGCTACTTTGTAATTTTGTTAAGTTGCATCCATTGCTGACACACAGCTAGTCTAGTCCCTGTAGAGAAGTACTGCCAATAGAATAGGACTTTCTGAAGCAGATAAACATAAGCCTATCGGCACCATGCTGCCTAATGCCAGGCGTGGGCTAGAGGGGTATAACACCTCCCAGCACTGAGCTTGGAGAAACAGTAGAGACGGTCACTCCAACAAAAGCAGGAAAAAAAATAAACAGCTATTTTTTAATACCCTTCATTTTGGAAGAAACAATTCATGAGTAGGTGTCCGGATACTTTTGTCCTTAGTGTAGCTGTGAATTGCACCATTCTAGAAAAACTGATCGATGTCCAGCGCAGCTGAGAGATTTCCTAGTTTAAACACACAACATTTCCATGTTCAGTGGCTGTGTTTGACCAGGGAAATCACAAAACTGTGCTGGACACCTTCCCTCCAGGACCAGAATTAAGGAACCATAGCATAACGCTCTAAACAGAACCCCAGAATTTTATTCCTGAAAACCGTTATGAATCCTCTGCCTGAGATATTGTTTTAAAATAAGAAGCATAACATATGCGTTGTAAGACAAAATAGTATCCATAAAAATATTTTATTTTAGATTTGCCACCATTTTAGCATTCTATTACTATAATATGAATGCCAGTGTGACACCTGGACATCTGACCAGGCAAGTTTCTTCACAAATAACCATTTTCATACTAAATCCACTGTGAATTACATAAAAAAATCTGTATTATTAATTATTAATTAATAAATAAATAAATTACTAATTATTATTATTGGGCAGAACTAACCTAAAGTTCATACATTAAACATTTGGTTTCTTTTAAAGAAATGTCAGATTTTTAAACAGTTTTAACAGTTTTTATCCACAAGCTGCCAGGCTTGTAAACACCTCCTCCCCCTTTCCAATCTGAACTGACTAAACTATGACATGCACCCATTAATAAAAGCCTTCGACATATATCGCTGCTACCGTTTTACAATACAGTTTACTTTTGTACTTGTACAATACACATCCACTTTATACATGCACATCTTTTACTTTCCTTTACTTTCTTTAATTTTTCTTTTACTTAACTTTAGTGTACTTTGTGTGTGTGTGTGTGTGTGTGTATATATACACAAACACAGTTTATATATTTAATATATTTATGTATAGTTATACTGTTCTATATATTTTTTGTTTATATATTTGTTATTCTGTTTTTCTCTTTTTATAGTGATATTTTTTTGTAAATGGAGGAACTGCAAAGTAAGAATTTTATTGTACAGTGTAACTGCTTGTTTCTGCTGTGTACATGACAAACTCTTGAAGAAAACTTCCTTTTTGGGTAAAAGTGGCCTTGGTGCAGACCAATAAGGCCTATCCAGTCTCCACAAGGACTTAAAAGCCTGCAAGTACACACACAGGACACCACCCGGTTGGAGTTAAACCACTCTGAATGACTTTTGTCTACATCGCTGTGATTGAATTCCACTTTAATCCAGTATACCAAGAAACTGAGCTCCCAAGGCCTTGGCCACTGTATATATGAAATTTAGGAAAGCCCAGAGTGAGTATGACGGTACCGTGAAGATTGTAGCTGCTACAGCGTAGATTAGCAGTGCCTGCTCATTGTCTTTAGCCACCTGCAGTTCGTTAGCAGGCAGAGTGGTGTTAGCAGATACCCTGTGATCCACGTAGAGCCACCACAGAACACCAGTTCCACCTAAGAGAGAGAGAGAGAGAGAGAGCGAGAGAGAGAGAGAGAGAGACAGAGAGAGAGAGAGAGAGAGAGAGAGAGAGAGAGAGAGAGAGAGAGAGAGAGAGAGCACAATTTATTACTTAATTTACATCAGTTTCATTGGTCCCTGGGACTCTATATACAGAGTGGCTATACATTAGTTTTCGCTTTTAATTTTTAATTAAACAGGTAAAAAAAAATATATAATGATAATATAATATATAATATAACTGTGTAAAGGAACCATACTTATATTTTTATTTATTCTTTCATATTTTTTTTTTTTTTTTTGGGTAAAAGTATTTCTTTGGCCTAGGTACTAACTGCAAAGACCTAAAAGTACTGTTCCTTTAGCCATTAAACATTAAAAATTATTTAGGAAAAATATATAATAGCATACCCAGCGAGCCGAGCACCACGATAGCTGTAAGAAGCCACACCAGAAGTACTGAGATGAAGCGGATCACTCCCATCAGAATTACGGACAGAACTGCAGTGGACACAAGAGAGTGATACAGGACAGTGAGTGGTAAACAGCCATAACACTGACTTTAGATACTTTCCATTACTTTCCTACCACAGCAGTATGCAGTGTACATGGCTAGGGTAGGTACCTAGTGATAGCAGACACAGCCCCATAATGATCTCCTTTGAGGTCATCACACCAGCGATGACCCTGTGCAGCACACTGTTGTCACTGACAAAGGTAATGAGCGCCTCGGCAAACTTGGCATAGCAGGAGATGTCCGCCGGGGTGCAACGGTTGAAGACTGGCAAGGACTTGCTACACAAGAAAAAAGGAGATTAGCAATGCCAAAGCATTACAGAAGTGCTGCGCTGCCGTTTATATGACCATAACCAATAAAACACCAATATTTTCAATTATTGGCATAAAAAACTTTACAACATTTTAGATGTGCACAGAGCGTTTAACCGTGTAAATAAATATTTAAAAGTTAAATATAACTCAATGTTTCTATTCAACGATTTTTTCAGGTACATATCTACAGATCAAGGTTGTTTTTGTGAAACTGGCACTAAACCTAAACTTAAAATTAATAACACATTTTAGAGCAGACATATATACCCTGCACCTCAGTTCAACTGCCCTTCTGCAGTTCAATAAATACATCATCAAATATCAACTTGAATATCAGTCATCTGTAAACATCTGTACAATGCCAATAATTCTTCACAGCAATTATTTTCGGATACAATATCAGATTCCGATATCACTGTGCATCCCAAAAAATTAAGATGGCCACTGATATTTATATTATTGTCTAATTTAACCGATGAACATTTAAATAGGAATAGCATACAAAGCAATATTTGTAAAACTGTTATTAAGTAACCAATACATAAATAAATCGATAGAATGTATTTTGCCTTGGAGGAACTGGAAGTTTGGGACATTTCGTAGCCATTTTTGGGTCATCACCATATTCGTTGGGGTTTAATTCATAAGAGCACAAATGAGACCCTGAAACAACAACAAAAAACAAACAAACAAACAAACAAACAAAACACATGAAAGTTAGTCATATTCCAATATTCCAGTTTGTAACAGATTCTATGCATGATCGTAATTTCTTGGCCAACCAAAAGGCAGAAATTGCAGAAATATCAGCAAAATGTTACTTTGATTGAGTATAATAACAAAATAAATAAACTAATCAAATTACATAAATAAAATAATGGAATTAGCAGAATAACTGAAGTTAACCAAAAACACTGCGAGTCATTAGAGGGTCCCTTTGCGTTATTATAGAGTACATACTGTTTACAAAGTTTGAGATTAAACTGTGATCATTATGGATTAGTTTCTATACCTCTAGAATGGCATTTATTACGATTTGAAGATGAAATGATTTATTATTTTTATCGAAACTCTTAACCTAAAGTCCTTTAAAATAATGAGATTTTATGAATAAATTATCACACTTCGTAAAAGGCAGCTGGTGTTCTAAAATAGTTATATAGGAGTTATGATATTTGATATGGCAGTGGTGATTTTATTTTGTCGTAATACGCATTAAACATTGTTTTAATTAAGCCAGTGCTGACCATTGTTTTTTGCAAACTTTTTGAGGTCATCATAAGTTTTGAGTTCTGCTTCTGGGCATCTGGCAACGCAGAGGGCTACAGACTTGATCTTCCTTCTCACTATGTCAATGTTGCACGGGTCCAGGAAAAAGACATACCTGTAATATAGAAGAGAAAAAAAATTGATCAACAAAAACATGCCACTAACAACCACTAATCTCTGCAGCCATCTAAAATAAACAAATACACAATAACACAACACTGCATTATAGTCTAATTAAGAAAGTTATATGCAACTAATATTTTGCCAATATCAATTAAAATAAAAAGCCATTAACCTTTAAGAAATATTGATGTAAAAATGTAATTAGGCTTTTGTTATTTTTTGGTTTTGGTCAAATTTTGAATAAGATAAGATAAGACAATCCTTTATTAGTCCCACAGTGGGGAAATTCTCAGTGTCACAGCAGAAAAGGGATAGCAAGACACTCAGATGCAAAAATGTAGATAAATAACCACTATATACACAATATGAATAATAGAAGTAAAAAAAAAGCAATAACAATATTATTTACAGATTATTACAGATTATTTACAGTGTGTGTACTCACTGCCCCTAGTTCACTAGTGTGTGTGTGTGTTCACTACCACAGATGGGTTAAATGCGGAGGACACATTTGGCTGTACACTGTACAGTGACAAATACGTGCACCTTAAATGCCTTCGGATATAACTGTAAAACAGGGAGTTAAGAGTAATTTTGTTTGTATTCCCCAGTTTTTATATTATTATTATGTATAATATATATTATACTAACATTATAGGTTTAATGTGCAAATAGAGTTGTCTCCCTAATGCATAATTAAGCCTTTTCTTCAGTTTTGAGTATTTTGTTTTTTTTCTTTAGCAGTATTACACATTGACACCTGGTGACTTCACATGACGAGTATCTGGATTGAATCCTATAAGATATTAGTGACATGGTAGTCACACTTGGTAGTCAAATGTGTCAGACTGAAATTTGATCGCTGTGTGGGAAGGAATATGCAAATTTGCTCATTGCACGACAGTCGATACTGGTGTTTTGGGTGTATTGTGTGAGTTTTGTTTGTCGAAAGCCTCTTGAAGAGATGGATATATTTTTCACTGCTATTATTCACATGTGGCTCAAGTGCATCTCACACCTCCTCCTGAAGTGGTTTGCGTGATCGGATGTGTATCTGGTGTAAATGTGTCATTAAACTAGTCATACCTATCGGATTCAACTATTTACTTCCTCATGCTGGACACATGTCCAAACCAGTGACTCCTACACATGCCCTTTAGACGGTGCCTTACCCTGCTCACAGCACAGAAAAGGGCAGAAGTATGTTTTGCATGGCATTTTATTTATGCAACAGTGTAAAAAGTGCATCAGTGAACAGCATCACAGCACTGATCCATGAGAAGATCTCATGTTCTACTGCTTTGAAAACAACTGAGCCGGGTGCTGAAGGACCTCCGAACTGTGGTTCAGCTGGGATAGAAGCTGAAATGAGTGCCAACCCTTTCAGCTTATCAGGGGCCTTATTTCAGCAATCTGTAGGCAATCTGTGTGTCTTTGCTATTGTAACCATGAGGAAAATATGCCTTGCATGGCTCGAAACTCACATAAGGCATATACCAAGTCTCTTTATTAATTTATTGTGTATATAGTGGTAATTTATCTACGTTTTCGCATCTGAGTGTCTTGCTATCCCTTTTCTGCTGTGTCACTGAGACTTTCCCCACTGTGGGACTAATAAAGGATTATCCTAGCTTATTTTAATTAAGTCTCTTAATTTTGGGCGTAACGTGCAAGAAACCAATCACTTGCTATTTCCTTTAAGAGCCAGGTGCGGTCGGACTTCAGCGGATTGCCATTTCAATGGCGCATCGTGCACAGTCTGGGAAGGCTTGCTAACGCGGTGGAGCGTCTCTCCTCTAGAACAATGTTATTTTATTTAGTTTCTGTTTATTGTTGATGGAAAAGTTTGCATAGCTGCCAACTGACATGCGCTAACAAGCAGGGGTGTTCACGGGTTGAGCACGCGCCTGTGCTGACAATTCACTACCAAGACAGCAATGAATGTCTGACTGTAGACATCTGCCTAGGTTGTTTTCAGTCAGTGGAGCCTCCTGTGTTTTCCGTTGCCAAGATAGCAACACGGCAGAAATTGACCTGAACACCCCTCATTTCGAGACCACCACACCCATCTGCGAAGATATATTTGCAAGCTGGGTTGCTATTTAAACGACGCAGGCGGAAGGCATGAAAATAGACAGAGATAGGGAAACATAGGAACCCAGGTCCTGGAGGGCAAATAATAAACAATGTGGAGTGTAATGCGTTTGTACTACTCTTACAGCAAATCAGGCCATAATATAACCAATCTATTCTCCTAGCCTGAGCCGGTGCCTCTAAACACAGAGCTAGAAAGCTTAGAAGACGATCAGGAAAAACAAGAAAAAGAGATGCTTTATCTCTGGTATACACACTTATTTGAGGTCTGGTCCCGGCCACTGAGCTCGATCCCCGGGATTTCAGTGTTCCTCTGGCCACAAATGTTGCCGTAGCTGTCATAGCCTGATATGAGTCTGGAGGCTGCTCCGGTTGAGATTGCGAAACCACAAATGAAGAGCTACCAGAGACAATGGAAAACCACACAGCCAATATGATCATATCAGCATCACAAGTGAACCACAGTGCACATACCACACATGTGAAATGGCTGGTTTTGAACACTCAGGCTTAAAGGTTACCTTCTGCATCTTCTGTGTTAACCAGTGGAGAACCATGCCTGTTTAAACTAGGCCTTTTATTACGTATAATTATACAGCTCTGGAAAAAATACATAACAGACCACTTACTTTTTTTCTTTAAATTTGCATTTCTACAGCGGACACTGTAATCCAGGCATTTCATCAAACAGAGCTGAGTCACCTGAATTTACATATTATACTATGACTGGCATAAAGTCACTCAACAGCAATGTGAAAGACTAGTGGAAAGTCCGGCCAAGACATGAGAGCTGTGATTGGCAGTCAAGCTTATTTCACCATAGTGATTTCTGAATGTTCTTAGAGTTCAGATATTAGTACTGTGTTTAAATTTCAATAATAACTTATTTGCATTATAATTATTATTTTGCATTATTTGAGCAGTTGTGTTTGAGCAGTTGTCATTTCTGCAACTAAATAAATGCTCTAAATAGTAATATCTTATTTGGAATTTAGAGGAAATGTTGTCTATTGTTTATGAAATCTATGCAAATGTCAACTTCCCTAAACACACTGCCTATAAATGGTAAAATCTGAGAGACTGGTCATGTAGGGTGGTCTCATTTCATTAGTTTTATCTGAAGTAAATTTGGGCTAAAATTAAAGTAAAAAGGGCTCTCTTAAAGCCTAGGTCACAATACAGGTTAAAGCAGTCAAGTCCTGCCTCGTGAAAGACAGCAACTGCACTCACTGCCCATGTTTTGAGGATCATTGGCCAGTTTAAAAGCCATCAAACTGTCGAGCTGGACCCCCAGTGATTAATGGCACTCACCATTCCAACATTGAACAGGGCAAACAGGAGCAGCCATGGGATGTCTGTGCATCTGCGCTCCTCCAGAGGCTTCCAGTCTACCCGTTTCTGTCAAGGAAAGGTTTGGACAAGAATCTTCTAAATGCTACTTAGAAATGTGTTAAATGTTGTTGTTGACATTATATATGTCATCATATACACACACACACACACACACACACACACACACATATATACACACACACACATTTATACACACATGATACCATCACTTTAACTTCAGTATTGAGATTATATATATATATATATATATATATATACATATATACACACACACACACACATATATATATATATATATATATATATATACATACACATGTACATTATATGTAAATATATATATATATATTTACATAGAATGTACATATATATATATATATATGTATGTGTATATATATGGTATCGTTACAACCCTAGTAGACGTAGGGGTATGTATGTATATATATACACACACACACACACACACACACACACACACATATATATATATATATATATATATATATATATATATATATATATATATATATATATATATATATATATATGAGGACTGGGTTTGATACCCGGGCTACCACTGTTGAGCCCTTGAACAAGCCCCTTCACCCTCTGTGCTCCCAGGGCTGCCCACCTGTGTGTGTGTGTGTGTGTGTGTGTGTGTTTGATCACTAGTGTGTAAGGGTGTATTCACTGCACAGGTGGGCCACATTTAATCTGTGCCCAACACTAATGCTGAACATGTCTGTCTTCTTGTCTTGTCTGGGTATCGAGCATTGTGACCGTGCACTTAGTATCGATACTGAAGTCAAAGCGATGGTATCGTTACAACCCTAATAGACGTAGTGGGCTAACAGCTACCGCACATTCGCTATTGGCTCGCTGTGTTTGGTAATGCGCCTTTACGCATTAAGAGCCCACTCCAGAGCCACAAGCACAGTTCCTGAAACTCTAGCTAATGTTTCGAGGGTGGGAGGAGCCAGGGGAGACCCCCAGACCCCCAAACAACCCCCTACTACAACCCCCTACTACAACCCCCTACTACAACCACATCATGTGAAACGCGTGCGCCCCGGGGGGGTCAGCCTGCTCACCTCTGCGCTACCGCAGCATCCCATCGCAGGAGATTCCTCAGCTGTAATAATCCGACTTCCAGAGGAAACAGGGGAGTTGCCTTGCGTCTCGAAAGCAAGCAAAATCCAGCAGCAGTGCTTCCCAGTGTCCGCCCTCAGACAGCAGCATGCGTGGTAAACAGCGTCAGTGAACGCACACCGACCTCATGTCCAATCTGTCGAGCTTTCCCAAAAGGCTTAACTTCAGCTGCTGCTCTCTCTGGATCTGGCGACGGGGTGAACTTCCTGAATGCTGTGGCTGCGGGGAAAGGCAGAGGGCGGAGGCTGGTCGTCCCTGGGCAGCGTTTAGCCGCTGACCTCAGATCAGAGCTTGGTTTTTGCCTGGGTTCGAACCTAGGCAGCCTGGCGCAGTCTAAACTGATCCTGGATCGGTTTGGTTGCAGTGTTTCAGGACTGGCAAACCGTGAGTGAACCGGTTGGTGTAGTATTGCTCTGGTGTCCCGCCGGTATTTACAGCGTTTAGCGCTTCATCCAGTTATTAATTTTAGAAGAAGTTAAAAAAGAAAAGAAAATATGTACAAATATTTTATTATAAAAGAAAGAAATAAAATAATATAAAAAAATAGTATAACGTAAATGTTGTTTATGCTTACACCGGTTCAATCTACAGCCTTTTATAAAATATTCAGATTAACTATTATAATTAAGCAGCCAGTTTAATTCTAATTTAATTTTTAAACATGTTTTAATATTAAAATATATTTTCTGTTTTTTTTTATTATTTTTTTTTGAATTTACAAAAACAACCAGTTAAATTTTAATTTAATTTTTAAACGTGTTTTTAACACTAAAAATGATACAAAAAAACAAAAACAAAAGCAGCCATTTCTATTCTAGTTTAATTATTATCATAATTATGCTGTTTTCTTTATTTGTTTTACAAAAACAACCAGTTAAATTCTGTTTTTAACACTAAAAATGAATTTTCTGGTTACAAAAATCACAAAAGCAGCCATTTCAATTCTAATTTAATTACTATAATTATTATGATTTTTTTTTATTTATTTGTTTGTTTATTTATTTATTTATTTATTTATTACAAAAAACGCTCAGTTAAATTCTAATTAAATTTTTAAACGTGTTTTTAACACTAAAAATGAATTTGCTGTTTAAAAAATCACAAAAACAGCCAGTTTAATTCTAATTTAATTACTAAAATTAATTTGATGTTTTCATGACGTCATGAACACAACACATTGTGCATAGTCTTATAAAAAAATAGGATTTCCCACAAAATCAATGTCTTATTTATTATATTTAAACATATAGACATTTGCTTTTCACTTGAACAATACTGAGAGATGAAAGGAATGAAACTAAACTGTAGAAATGTTCTCTTCACATCTCTTCACAGCTGATGCCAGCTGAAGTACATGCATCTACAGGCTCCTCCAGAGTCCTCTCTGACCCTGCTCTAAACATCTGCAGCTGATGTTCTGCACCTGAGTATAATTTTAATTAGTCAAGTTTAAGTAGTACTAAAACACAAGAAAAAATGCTGTTAATGTCTGTTAATTATATTTTATTTACAGATTGTTTTAAAATCAAATGTCTAACGTGTCTTTATTAATGTTCACATCTTCAGTTTTACACTGCTTTATCTATCTGCTTCAACCCAAACGTAGATATTAAATAGAGTGACGTCATCCTTTGTTTGCCTATGTGGGCCTCCGGATTGTAGGACTTCAGCGCCATCTGCTGGATTTAAGGAGACTGGCCAAAAACCCCAAACTGTGACATTTTTAAAGAATATAAAGAAATGAACAAATAGTAAAAATATTAATAAACGATTTAATTAACATGTGAGGTTTAGTATGTGGGAGTTACACAAATATTTCTAAACTAAATCTATTTTAAATCTGATTGGTCAAGTTTTTTTTGGTCAAATCAACACATTTTATACATTTATCTGGTCACAAATGTAAAAAAAAAGAGCTAATAAAATACTTTTTGACTGAAATCTGAGTGATCAATAGCATTTTAAAGCAAAATTAATTCTCTCTCATATAAAAACATGAGCCACTGTTTACCACCCTGAATTCTATGCTGGCTTAAAATGGTTTCTGCTGGTCTGGTACTGGTTTAACTGGTCAGCCAGCATATCAGCATCCAAAATATGACATGAATGGTATGTTAGCTTCCATTGCATCCATGACCTACATCTACATCTAGCTACAGTAACACTGTATTCCAATAGTAGTGTTAACGTAGGAGAGCTCTGTCTTGGTCCAGGACATCTACTAGCTTGGAGAGTTTAGATCCAGCAGATGTTAAGCTGGACCCTCGAGCAAGGTTCTCAACCCTGTAGCATGGCTGACCCTGCGCTCCGACCCTGGCTTTCTAAGATGGGACATGTGAAGAGACCGGTTTTATGATACTGCACGAGTGTGTAAGGATACTGACAATAAAGGTACTTGCATTCAGAGGCACCAGAAGGCCTTGGATCATTTCCTGGATCAGGTGTGTTAGACTGGACTCCTGCACAGTGGCACATCACCAGGATTGAGCACTAGACTACTGCAATTGTGTAATCTGTCTAGACCTTTCCCGTAGCAATTCCTGTAGATACTACTATACTATATACTTTATAATATAGATATGTATTTGCTCACACTATTATAACCAAATTAGTCCTTTAATAAGCAGTTTTAATGACCCTCGTTTAATCACTTCATTACCCCTCATTGTTTTCCAATTGACCTTGTATTTCTTGTGTGTGTGTGGTTACTGTGTTCACCACTAGGTGGTGCTGATACTCCACTGCATGTGAGTGCTGCTTGGTCTAGAAGGGCCTTCAATGACAGGCTCTTCTGTTTATGAACACAATGTGCTAAAATGACCTTGTGGGTTGTAATAACTGTAACTGTTAGGGAGTGGAAGATTGAGCAGACACTGGAGACAGAATCTGAGCGGGAAATGGGAATAGAGGAGGTTCTGGCCTTCAGTTTTGTTCTCAAAGTTTTATTTCCATGCTCTTCTGCTTTTATACAGATATATTTCATGAGATATGTCATCTGAGAGCTGAGAGCAGCAGAGTTCGGCCTTGGAGATTTCTTTAGTTTGTCTCTATGTGTGTGAAAAATCCTTATCGCAAACATGAGTGAGTGAGTTGATGTAAGTCAAAATTTATATATTGTATCACAAAGTTTTTCTAATATATCCCAATATTGCACAGTCCATGTGTTCTCCAATATTTGGAATATGGCAATAATCTATGTACCGTAAATATATATATATATATATATATATATATATATATATATATATATACAGTATATTATTGTCTTATCTATTGTCTTATAAACTTTGATTGTTTTATAAGTATGTAATAACTATCATAAATATTATTAATGTGCTTTTCTGTTTAAATTATAATCACAACTGAAAAATATGGCCCCACTAAATAGAAAGATACAATTCAGTGAAATCATAGCTATATATTACCAGAATATTTTTGCCATATGCTTTGCACAAGGGTTGGTCGTCCTCACTTGACTTCTTAATTCTTCATTTTTCTTGTCCTCAGAAGGACATTAAAAATATGGTATATATATATGATAAATATTAAAAAATGAATAAATTACATTATATATATATAAAATATAATATAATTTATTTATTTTTAATATTGATTATATTTGTTCATTACAGATAGCTTATATATAATTTTTATTTGAAAATGTTTTTACTTATTGTTTGGAATATTTTTTTTTCTTAAAGATTTTTTTTGATGACAATAATCTGAGGAACACTAAAACAGCCTTTTCATCTTACTTCATATCTGACAGAATTCATATCTGCACTCTTTGTTCTTTAGATAGTACTAAAAGCTCACTGAATCACATACTAGTTCTCCACATACCATATATCACATTACGCAATGCTCTGTGGAGGATTTTGTGTGAGACGTCCTGGAATGGAAGATACCACGTTTTGAGGTTTAGAGAGGGGGATTTTCTCTCTTCCGCTCCCCCTCCATCACGTGCCACCAGTACGGTGAACACGGTCCTCCAGTCCCGCTGGATCAATTGCTTTCCTGCTCTTTTACAGCTGGAGATTGCTTACTCACTGAGCACTGCACTGTCTTTACCCAGCTCACTGCTGACACACACACTCTCACACACACTCACCCATGACTAAAGCTCAGTGTGATATGAGGTCATACAGGTTGCAGTTGTTCTGTTTTTTTGAGCAGTTCTGTCAAAGCAATTCTCACATCACCTTCAAGCTGTGTTCAAGGTCAGGGTAGGGGAACTGTCTTACTTATACATGTGAACAAACCCACAGGTTGTTTTCTTCTCATGTCAGGACATAACATGGGGTTATGCATATGTTCCATATGTATTAAGCATGATATGAGCATGAACTGCTGGCTGTATATGAGGTAATAGTGATTTTACTTTTTGACTTAATGTGAATCAGGCAGTTGTTCTTTACATTCGATCAAAAGTTCCTTAAAAATGGACCAACAGAAATGACCTTGACTACTGAAAGATAAGATATTACCTATATACTATCTATTTACACTTTTTGTCCAAATGTTTGTGGACACCTCTTCTTATAAAAGCATTCAGTTACAGACATACTCTTGTCTAGTCCCTGTAGAGAAGTACTGCCAATGAATAGAATAGGACTCTCTGGAGCAGATAAACCTAATGAACCTAATGCCAGACGTCAGCTAGAGGGGTATAACCCCCCTCAACCCCTCGCATTGAGCTGTGGAGCAGTGGTGGAACTGTGTTCTCTGGAATAATAGATGGTGGTGCTCCATCCAATACTTTTGGGATGAGTTGGGGAGTGGTGATTATCCAACATTGTGACCAACACAGCTCCATGTTCTGCATGTGTATATGGGACACTATTACAACATATATGTATATATGTATATGTAGTCAGCTTCAAAGCTCAACACTAAAATATCTACAAACACACACACACACACACACACACACATATATATATATATATATATATATATATATATATATATAATAAAGAAATAATATACATTCATTATAATTAATAATTTATTTCTATTTTTAACCCATTTTTTACCCAGTTTGAAAGGCCAATTTCCCAATCCCCTGTTCACATGAACTTCCCCTATCACTAGCAATGCCATCAACACTAGGAGGTCGAAGACTAGCACATCTCCTCCAACACATGTGAAACCACCAGCCACCGCCTCTTTTCCAGCTGCTGCTGATGCAGCATCACTAGGTAGTCTGATACATCATCTAACATACACCTGCATTGGTCGCCATCGCATTAGGAGTGGCGTAGGGAGGAGGTGCCATCAACCCACCCCTGAGAGAGCAAGGCCAATTGTGCTCTCTCTGACCCTGGCTGCCGATGGCAAGCAGCATGACCCGGGATTCCAACCAGCGATCCTCAAACCCAGATTATTAGATGACTCTGTTACCACTGGCTTTCTATGCAGATACATTTTTCATAAAGATGAGTAATTCTGGTGTACGCTACTGCGTATAATAGCTGGCATACGTTCCATGATTCTGTATCAAGGTATTGCAACATGCTTGAGTTCGGGCATGAAAAAAACATCCCACAACTGCAAACAGACAGTGAACTTTGTGTGCAATAGCAGTGTATTCATTCGGGAACTGAAGGACTGAGGCAAGGGCGTGCTTTGAGAGTACACTGGCCTTTGGCATAACGCTGCTAAACTTGAAGGGTATTACCAGGAATTAGGTAAGGAGTTCTGCACTGTAGAATGGTAGAGATTTCTCCATCTGCATTATTGTTCGAGTGTGCTCTGTGTAAGGGCTTGTAATTGAAACAGTGAAAGCAATGGTTGGCCAAACTGAACTCTATTTACCTCAAATGAAGCTTAAACCAAAAGTTTAGCTTGTAATGTAGATAACAGCTAATGGAAGATCTAGCCTACGGCATTGCTCAGCTCATGCCTAGGTCATTGCATCCTTGCCTGAGACCATGTTGTCTTGTCAAGGATGTGTTAAAAGACTTAATGCTTTCTGCTATGGGATGTTTTCTATAACATAGGCCAAAAGCTAATAGTGTAAATACCATATATGTCATTTTGCCCTTCTTCAAATGTAGTTCCAAGCGAAGACATGCTTATTCTGCTTTTAAAAAACAGCTAATCCCATCATCCGTCGTTGTTAATGGCGGTATGCAAGTCAATAGAAATGATTAGAGCTGATATAGTCGTCTGATCATCAGCAAAACACAGTGATTGTTGTGTTTTTACATGCGGGTCACCCAGCCCCACACTAAAACCATACACCAGCTAAGACTAGCATGAAATTCATATCATACAGAATTAGAAGTAGACATGCTGATGTGGGTTCTGACACTGCATGTGACAGTGTGTATGTGTAGTGATGTATGACGAGGCGTAATCTGCAAAAGTGAACAAAAGTACAAACAAAAAGGAGGCCTCAAGATTTCACTGTGGTACCTATGCTAAGTACTGGCTGTCCTTCTCATAGATAACATTGCGTCACAGACTGAATCGGCATGACTGGGACTATTTCCGACAATCTGGCATCCTGTAACGGTTTAGTGTGTAGAAATGTTTGTGGACACCCCTTCTAATGAATGTACTCAGCTACTTTAAGTTGCACCTACTGCTGACACAGATGTGCAAATGCACACACATAGAGTTTGTCTAGTGTGTGTAGAGAAGTACTGCCAGTAAAAAAAGAACTCTGGAGCAGATCAACATCATGATCCTATTGGCACCATGCTGCCTAATGCCAGGCGTGGGCTAGAGGGGTATAAAGCCCCCTCAACAGCATTGAGCTGTGGAGCAGTGGATGAACTGTGTTCTCTGGAATGATGGATGGTGCTCCGTCCAGTACTTTTGGGATGAGGTAGGGTGGTGACTATCCAAAATCCTGACCTCACTAACTGCAATCAAGTCCTCACAGCAATGCTGCTCCAAAATCTAGTACATTTACATTTATGGTATTTAGCTGACACTCTTATCCAGAGTGACTTACAAGGTTACTCGTATTACAGAAGTGGGCCAATGTAGTGTTAGGAGTCTTGCCCAAGGACTCTTATTGGTGTAGTGCTGAGTAACCACCCATACCGGGACTCGAACCCCAGTCTCCCACATGGTGTGGTAGCTCAGTGGCAGGTAGCAGGTAGCTTTATTCTCTGTACAGTGGAAACAGCCACTCCAACAAAAGCAGGATCAACTTTATTTACAAAGGAAACAATGACTCAGCAGGTGTCCCAATACTTTTGTCCACATAGTCTAGCTCAGTTTGTGCAATGCTAACCTGGCTACTAGCTTTGTAGCTCCAATGCATAGCTACAAAACAAACTTGACACAATATTAGGGAAGGATAATAGCTAATATGCTACTCTAGTTTGCCCTTTTCATAGACAGAAGTACATCACAGGCTGTCAGAAGCCACATAAACCAGCAAGCAAGCCTGTTTTAGATTCGTTGGCACTCTGGCTTGGTTTGTGGCATGCGTGTGAGGATTTATGCTGCAGATTGTATGCTGCTAACCTGGCAACCAGCCTGTACTTTTAGCTCTTTAGCTTTGTAGCTTTCCAGTGTAGTAAAACCTTATCAAATGGCATCATACTTTACTGGGGGCAGTGGTGGCTCAGCGGTTAGAGCGGGATATCGATAACAGGGTTGTGGGTTCGATTCCTGGGCTCGGCAAGCTGCCACTGTTGGGCCCTTGAGCAAGGCCCTTTACCCTCTTTGCTCCCCGGGCGCAGGAGTTGGCTGTGTGTGTGTGTGTTCTCACTGCCCCTAACACATGTGTGTGTGTGAGTGTGTGTTCACTACCAGATGGGTTAAATGCGGAAGACACATTTTGCTGTACAGTGTAAAGCCTTACCTTAATCTACAATGGCATCTGTCAAGGGCTGGATATATTAGGCAGCAAGTAAAGAGCCAGAAAGACAAAGAATCTGAGCTACTTTGACAAGACAACTGGGTCAGAACATCTCCAAAACATCAGATAGGCCTTGTGATGTGTCCCCGATTTGCGGTCGTGAGTACCTAAGGTACCAAAGGTGCCACCATTCAACTTACAGGACTAAAGGATCTGCTGCTACTGTTACAGGTGATACCACAGGACACCTTCAGAGGCTTGTGGACTCCACCCAGCCTTAAATGCTCAGATCTGTTGTGGTGGCACAAGAGAGACCTACCTAATGTTATGGCTGATCGATACGTCTTTTTGAAGCTGTTCTCTACATTCCTGAGCTCCTTCAGCAGTCTATCAGTGTTAAAGATATACAGTTCTTTACAGTTAAACGCTTTGAAACATGCAAGGTCAATCATCGTAATAATTTAGGCAGTAAAATGGTTCATATGATCGCAAGGCTCACAGTTCTTCATGTAGCAGGAAGGAAAAGTCAGCGTGAATCAGGTTAATACTTTTTACAGTGCTCTAGACTGCCACTGCAAACATGTGCAAACTCCTATATCTGCCAGTAAACTGTGGAGGAGGCCGTGGCCGGCCTTTGTGCCCCGTAAGCAGTTTTGTCAATGGGGGCACACTGCCTGTTTAAAAAACACACAGGAAAAAAAAACACACATACTGATGTTCACAGAACGCTGGCAGGCAGGAGAGGGATATCACGTGGGTCCTGAGGGCAGCCCCCACACTGAGCGTGAAAATGAAACCAGGGTGCCCCTACAGCTGTTGCCTCTCAAAGACCCTCTGTGGTGGAGCAGCTGCGTGAGCATTCAGCACAGACAGGAAGCACAGAGAGAGAGAGAGAGAGAGAGCAGACGTGGTGTTCAGGCCAGCAGAACATGACGTTGATGGACGCTGCCTGCAGACGCTGCCTGAACTGAGATCTCTTTTCCTTCTCATTCAGATTGATGGACATTTCAGTGGCCTCGACACAGTACGGCACAGGACCAACTCAAAGGGGACGTATAGTGCTAGTTAACAGGGAATTTCACCAGTAGCAAGTAAACTAAGTAAAAGAAAATCACTAAGTAAAGACTGGTCCCCAAAAGACTAGTTTTACCAGTGTTACCAGTATCATTAC